>NC_052333.1:5438382-5445882 GCF_016432855.1 Salvelinus namaycush
GATGTCAGCTCTTCTGGCTCCTGGCTCTTTTATTCTGGATGATTGTGTGCCCTTTCTGAGGCAGTCCAGCCTTGCTTCACAGGGATGATTTATCTAGTAGACAGGGAAGATTAAAAAACATAAGATGAGCTTCAGAGTTCAAAAGGCATTACTTTAGCAGGGCCATTTGACCACTGGCAGCCAGAGGAAATTCCATGTGTTATATTGTGGAGATTGTTTGCAGTGGAATTAGAATGTTCATAATGAAAAATGAAAGTGCAGCAATAAGGAGAGGAGGGTAGGAGGACAGTTGGTGGTGGGTGGATTTCATCCTTCAGCATCCTTAGTAGCCCATCACATGCCCAGTTGGTGGTGGGTGGATTTCATCCTTCAGCATCCTTAGTAGCCCATCACATGCCCAGTTGGTGGTGGGTGGAGTTCATCCTTCAGCATCCGTAGTAGCCCATCACATGCCCAGTTGGTGGTGGGTGGAGTTCATCCTTCAGCATCCGTAGTAGCCCATCACATGCCCAGTTGGTGGTGGGTGGAGTTCATCCTTCAGCGTCCGTAGTAGCCCATCACATGCCCAGTTGGTGGTGGGTGCATTTCATCCTTCAGCGTCCGTAGTAGCCCATCACATGCCCAGTTGGTGGTGGGTGGATTTCATCCTTCAGCGTCCGTAGTAGCCCATCACATGCCCAGTTGGTGGTGGGTGCATTTCATCCTTCAGCGTCCGTAGTAGCCCATCACATGCCCAGTTGGTGGTGGGTGGATTTCATCCTTCAGCATCCTTAGTAGCCCATCACATGCCCAGTTGGTGGTGGGTGGATTTCATCCTTCAGCGTCCGTAGTAGCCCATCACATGCCCAGTTGGTGGTGGGTGCATTTCATCCTTCAGCGTCCGTAGTAGCCCATCACATGCCCAGTTGGTGGTGGGTGGATTTCATCCTTCAGCATCCTTAGTAGCCCATCACATGCCCAGTTGGTGGTGGGTGCATTTCATCCTTCAGCGTCCGTAGTAGCCCATCACATGCCCAGTTGGTGGTGGGTGCATTTCATCCTTCAGCGTCCGTAGTAGCCCATCACATGCCCAGTTGGTGGTGGGTGGATTTCATCCTTCAGCATCCTTAGTAGCCCATCACATGCCCAGTTGGTGGTGGGTGCATTTCATCCTTCAGCATCCGTAGTAGCCCATCACATGCCCAGTTGGTGGTGGGTGGATTTCATCCTTCAGCATCCGTAGTAGCCCATCACATGCCCAGTTGGTGGTGGGTGGAGTTCATCCTTCAGCATCCGTAGTAGCCCATCGAATGCCCAGCATTTGTTTTGGGTGAAATTATCATCTGTATTTGCTTGAAAACATTTGGCAACTTAATTATTTCAAAGGTCAGTATAGGGTGAAAGTGATGTTTTATTGTAAAGATAAATAAGAAGTTTTAATACAATTTCTAATACAACCGTTGTTGAATATTCACTGGGGCATGCTTCACAGTGAGACGCAGTAGAGCAAACAATGGGTCCATATAATACAATTTCTCTCCCTCTCTATGAATCCTGCTAAACGTGCCAGCAGCCCACCAATCACAGGAGGACTTTTGTCCTCCGACCACCTGGAGCGAGGGAGGGGGGAGTTTGAGAGGTAAACTAGTGGGAGTGGCCATTTACTCCACATGCTGCAGGGCCATTAGTAGGACTGTAAAGCCCACATGCTACAGGGCCATTAGTAGAACTGTAAAGCCCACATGCTGCAGAGCCATTAGTAAGACTGTAAAGCCCACATGCTACAGGGCCATTAGTAGGACTGTAAAGCCCACATGCTACAGGGCCATTAGTAGGACTGTAAAGCCCACATGCTACAGGGCCATTAGTAGGACTGTAAAGCCCACATGCCATTTGAAGGACTGTAAAGCCCACATGCTACAGGGCCATTAGTAGGAATGTAAAGCCCACATGCCATTAGTAGAACTGTAAAGCCCACCAGCTACAGGGCCATTAGTAGGACTGTAAAGCCCACATGCTACAGGGCCATTAGTAGAACTGTAAAGCCCACATGCTGCAGGGCCATTAGTAGGACTGTAAAGCCCACATGTTACAGGGCCATTAGTAGAACTGTAAAGCCCACATGCTACAGGGCCATTAGTAGGACTGTAAAGCCCACATGTTACAGGGCCATTAGTAGAACTGTAAAACCCACATGCTACAGGGCCATTAGTAGGACTGTACAGCCCATCAGCTACAGGGCCATTAGTAGGACTGTAAAGCCAACATGCTACAGGGCCATTAGTAGGACTGTAAAGCCCACATGCTACAGGGCCATTAGTAGGACTGTAAAGCCCACATGCTACAGGGCCATTAGTAGGACTGTAAAGCCCACATGCTACAGGGCCATTAGTAGGACTGTAAAGCCCACATGCTACAGGGCCATTAGTAGGACTGTAAAGCCCACATGCTACAGGGCCATTAGTAGGACTGTAAATCCCACATGCTGCAGGGCCATTAGTAGGACTGTAAAGCCCACATGCTACAGGGCCATTAGTAGGACTGTAAAGCCAACATGCTACAGGGCCATTAGTAGGACTGTAAAGCCCACATGCTACAGGGCCATTAGTAGGACTGTAAAGCCCACATGCTACAGGGCCATTAGTAGGACTGTAAAGCCCACATGCTACAGGGCCATTAGTAGGACTGTAAAGCCCATCAGCTACAGGGCCATTAGTAGGACTGTAAAGCCCACATGCTACAGGGCCATTAGTAGGACTGTAAAGCCCACATGCTACAGGGCCATTAGTAGGACTGTAAAGCCCACATGCTACAGGGCCATTAGTAGGACTGTAAATCCCACATGCTGCAGGGCCATTAGTAGGACTGTAAAGCCCACATGCTACAGGGCCATTAGTAGGACTGTAAAGCCCACATGCTACAGGGACATTAGTAGGACTGTAAAGCCCATCAGCTACAGGGCCATTAGTAGGACTGTAAAGCCCACATGCTACAGGGCCATTAGTAGGACTGTAAAGCCCACATGCTACAGGGCCATTAGTAGGACTGTAAAGCCCACATGCTGCAGGGCCATTAGTAGGACTGTAAAGCCCACATGCTACAGGGCCATTAGTAGGACTGTAAAGCCCACATGCTACAGGGCCATTAGTAGGACTGTAAAGCCCACATGCTACAGGGCCATTAGTAGGACTGTAAAGCCCACATGCTACAGGGCCATTAGTAGGACTGTAAAGCCCACATGCTACAGGGCCATTAGTAGGACTGTAAAGCCCACATGCTACAGGGCCATTAGTAGGACTGTAAAGCCCACATGCTACAGGGCCATTAGTAGGACTGTAAAGCCCACATGCTACAGGGCCATTAGTAGGACTGTAAAGCCCACATGCTACAGGGCCATTAGTAGGACTGTAAAGCCCACATGCTACAGGGCCATTAGTAGGACTGTAAAGCCCACATGCTACAGGGCCATTAGTAGGACTGTAAAGCCCACATGCTACAGGGCCATTAGTAGGACTGTAAAGCCCACATGCTACAGGGCCATTAGTAGGACTGTAAAGCCCACATGCTACAGGGCCATTAGTAGGACTGTAAAGCCCACATGCTACAGGGCCATTAGTAGGACTGTAAAGCCCACATGCTACAGGGCCATTAGTAGAACTGTAAAGCCCACATGCTGCAGGGCCATTAGTAGGACTGTAAAGCCCACATGCTACAGGGCCATTAGTAGGACTGTAAAGCCCACATGCTACAGGGCCATTAGTAGGACTGTAAAGCCCACATGCTACAGGGCCATTAGTAGGACTGTAAAGCCCACATGCTACAGGGCCATTAGTAGGACTGTAAAGCTCACATGCTACAGGGCCATTAGTAGGACTGTAAAGCCCACATGCTACAGGGCCATTAGTAGGACTGTAAAGCCCACATGCTACAGGGCCATTAGTAGGACTGTAAAGCCCACATGCTACAGGGCCATTAGTAGGACTGTAAAGCCCACATGCTACAGGGCCATTAGTAGGACTGTAAAGCCCACATGCTACAGGGCCATTAGTAGAACTGTAAAGCCCACATGCTGCAGGGCCATTAGTAGGACTGTAAAGCCCACATGCTACAGGGCCATTAGTAGGACTGTAAAGCCCACATGCTACAGGGCCATTAGTAGGACTGTAAAGCCCACATGCTACAGGGCCATTAGTAGGACTGTAAAGCCCACATGCTACAGGGCCATTAGTAGGACTGTAAAGCCCACATGCTACAGGGCCATTAGTAGAACTGTAAAGCCCACATGCTGCAGGGCCATTAGTAGGACTGTAAAGCCCACATGCTACAGGGCCATTAGTAGGACTGTAAAGCCCACATGCTACAGGGCCATTAGTAGGACTGTAAAGCCCACATGCTACAGGGCCATTAGTAGGACTGTAAAGCCCACATGCTACAGGGCCATTAGTAGGACTGTAAAGCCCACATGCTACAGGGCCATTAGTAGGACTGTAAAGCCCACATGCTACAGGGCCATTAGTAGGACTGTAAAGCCCACATGCTACAGGGCCATTAGTAGGACTGTAAAGCCCACATGCTGCAGGGCCATTAGTAGGACTGTAAAGCCAATATGCTACAGGGCCATTAGTAGGACTGTAAAGCCCACATGCTACAGGGCCATTAGTAGGACTGTAAAGCCCACATGCTACAGGGCCATTAGTAGGACTGTAAAGCCCACATGCTACAGGGCCATTAGTAGGACTGTAAAGCCCACATGCTACAGGGCCATTAGTAGGACTGTAAAGCCCACATGCTACAGGGCCATAATACCCTCCCTCTGTAATCGCTCACTGCATAATGGCATTACCTCTGGCCCAAATCATCCCAATGTTGATTCTTTGTCCCTTTCTGAAATGTAATTGCAATGAAAGGTGCTTTAGAAAAATGTGAGAGTGGCGAGAGAGAGAAGCTGTCATTTCCTCCTGTTTTGTCTCAAGATAATTAACATGTGCCCTACACAGTGTACTGCTGCTCAGTCCTCTTCTCTCCCCTCCCCTCTCTCTCTGCTTCGGTCAGATCTGCACCACCAAAAAACATGGTTCTCATTATCAACAAAAACAGAGCTGAGAAACCCATATGTCAAAACGATTGCTTTCTTTCTTTCTGAACAGTTCTGACAAAACAACCACGACAAATGAGGGGGAAACTGAGGGAAAATTCAAATGTAGTTAGTTTTAATTTTTAACATTTTTATTTCACCTTTTTTTAACCAGGTTAGCTAGTTGAGAACAAGTTCTCATTTACAACTGCGACCTGGACAAGATGAAGCAAAGCAGTGCGACACAAACAACAACACAGAGTTACACATGGAATAAACAAACGTACAGTCAATAACACAATAGAAAAAAAGAAAGTCTATATACAGTGTGTGCAAATGGCGTGAGGAGGTATGGCAGTAAATAGGACATAGGTAGCGAAGTAATTACAATTTAGCAGATTAACACTGGCGTGATAGATGAGCAGATGATGATGTGCAAGTAGAGATATAGTTCTATGGTATATGACTGTGGGGACGCACTGCTGTTTGCGTTATAATAATACTTGTTTTTTCATTTTTTATTTTTTTTTCATATACGAATCAGGAATAAAATTGTATTAATTTCTAGTTCTCTGAAACATTATTTATTAAGATGTCTGATAGCTGAACATTGTTAAATGTAGGATCATTCATATTTCATAACTGTAATTAAGAGTAATACTTGTGAGAATGAAAGGTGGTCATTCTACTACACAGTAATGTAAACATGTAATTATCAGAGTATGTATATTAATCACACATTAGCAAAGAAAATATACAAATTGGAATTGATGAAACTGATTTATTTTTTATTGAATACAATGATCTGGAAAGTATTTCTCCTGGATCACTGGTGAAACAATTATTGAAAGATTGTGAAATGTATATATTTTTTTTAAGTAATCATATTATGGAAAACATATGTAGTATTTCATTGAAGTGACACATTTTGAAAAAATGAAAACGCTCTTTTACATGTACATCAGAAAAATAATCTCAATATTAGTGGACTAAATTGAATCAGAGATAGAATCAGAATTATTTGACGATAAATTATTCTTCAGACCCTTTCAGACCCCAAAAACATACAGACTCAAAGAGGGGATGCAGTGAAAATGAACCTGTGGAACGTAAATAACACTTTCATAAAATATGCATCGAACGAAGACAGACTCTTGCCGTGTTCACATGCTATTCGGGAACTCTGAAATGTCCAACTTGCTAACTGATTGTAGTTATACACGTGCCACGTTCAACCAGTTAGCAAGTCAAACATTTCTGAGTTTCCTAGTTCTGCCTGGCATGTGAACGCGACATCTCCCTCCCATCCCGCCCGTCCGACATGGATGACCAGGGGATTAATAGACCTCGTTACCCCAGAAACTGATCCCCTACCCTGGGCTGGTGCTCCGTCCTCTCCCCTCTCCCTCCGCTGTGTCCTCAACACTGGTTCACTGTGAAACAGTTGTTCTGTGGATAAAAAATAATAATCATGAAAAGCAATCAAAAAACAACCGTCTAATCCACTTTGAATTGTATTTATTGTTTTGCTCCAGGATTTAAATCTAAACCTGGTCCTCAAACAAAGGACCATTATTAAAAGAAAAGGCCTTAGAGAAATAATTGTCTGCTGTACAAACAAACAGAGAACAGGCGAATCAAGCAACAAAGCCAACCCACTAAAATAATTTGTTGCTTTTTCGACGGGGCCTGTCTTCGCTTGTTGTGATCAAGTATATAGATTTGCAATTTCCACGGCCAGAGACAAGCCCAATAACCTTCATAATAAAGTGTGCAGGTTAACAGGGGGGGTATTTTCACCAAGCTTCCCCATAACTATAAATCCTGGGGCTCGTATCCAGCCCAGAGGGCTATTTATCACCCAAGGCACTCACACCATGGAACCCATCCCAACACTGTGCTGTAGCACATTGTACATTCTACTGCTCTGTTTTAAGTGTATATTCTTCTAGGTATAGTGCTAATCAATATGTGCTTCTTGGACTTGTATATCATTGGGATAACTTGCTGAACATGGTCCTTCCAGTCATCATATTGAAGTGAGACAAATTTCATTACACCACTTCAATAAGGCAACACAGTTATTATTTAGTCTGATATGGGCACTTCATTATGGGCTTTTGTGATGTGATATTATTACCCAGACCAGACCCAGCCCCAACTGTTACATCCACCCACGCCACCCACCCACGCTCCCCACCCACGCCACCCACCCATGCCCCGACTGCCTCCCCAATAGTCCCGGCCAGGCCTGGTTTGCAGGCGGGGTGGGTTGGGGCTCCGTGTGCCTGTCGGCCGGATCTCTCTGTCGCACAGCCTCTGTACCACCACAGCCTCTGTACCACCACAGCCTCTGTAACACCACAGCCTCTGTACCACCACAGCCTCTGTACCACCACAGCCTCTGTAACACCACAGCCTCTGTAACACCACAGCCTCTGTAACAC
>NC_052333.1:5450882-5470002 GCF_016432855.1 Salvelinus namaycush
ATAACAGCTTGTCCATGTCAGTAGATAACAGCTTCATGTCAGTGTAACAGCTGTCAGTCAGTAACAGCTGTCATGTCAGTAGATAACAGTTTGTCATCTCAGTAGATAACAGATGTCAAGTCTAGTAGATAACAGCTGCCATAGTAAGGTAGCATGCCTAATACAGACTTGTCAAGTCAGTAGATAAAGCTTGTCATGTCAGTAGATAACAAGCTTGTCATGTCAGTAGATAACAGCTTGTCAAGTCAGTAGATAACAGCTGTCAAAGCGTAGTAACAGGTTATGTCGTACATCAGCTTCAGTCAGTAGTAACAGCTTGTCAGCAGTAGTCCAGCTTGTCATGTCTACCACGTTGTCAAGTCAGTAAGTTTTCAGCTTGTCCATGTCAGTAGATAACAGCTTTCAAGCAGTAGATAACAGCTTATCAGTCAGTTAAAAACATTAGTCATGTCGTAGTAACAGCTTGTCATGTCAGTAGATAACAGCTTGTCAAGTCAGTAGATAAACAGCTTTGTCAAGGTAGTAGATAACACTTGTCATGTCAGTAATAACAGCTTGGTTAAGTCAGTAATAACAGCTTATGTCATGTCAAGTAGATAACAGCTTGTATCATAACTTTGTCGCAGTAGATAACGACTTGTCATTTGCAGTAGATAACGTGTCATGCTTAGTACACTTGTAGTCTAGATAACAGCTTGTCAAGTCAGTAGATAAGACTTGCCATGTGTATAAGAGCTCAGTAGAGTAACCAGCTTGTCATGTCAGTGAGATAACAGCTTGTCAGTCAGTAGATAACAGCTTGTCACAGTCCAGTAGATAACAGCTGTGTAATGTCAGTAGATAACAGCTGTTAGTCATAGTACTAGCTATTACATGTCAATCACGCTTGTCATGTCAGTAGATAACGTTTGTCATGTCTAGATAACAGCTTTCATGCAGTAGATAACGAGCTTGTTCATGTCAGTAGATAAACAGCTTGTCATGTCAGTACATAACAGCTTGTCATGTCAGTAGATAACAGCCTGTCATGTCAGTAGAATAAACGCTTGTCAAGTCAGTAGATACAAGCTTGTCATGTCAGTAGATACACGCTTGTCATTTCAGTAGATAACAGCTGTCATGTCAGTAGATAACAGCTTGTCATGTCCAGTAGGATAACAGTTTGTCATGTCAGTAGATAACAGCTGTCATGTCAGTAAGATAGCAGCTGCCAGTCAGTAGATCAGCTTGTCAAGTCAGTAGATAACAGCATTGTCAGTGTCATTATGCTTAGTACAGCTGGCGTCATGTCAGAAACTCCGTCATGTCGTAGATAACAGCTTGTCATGTCAGTAGAAACAAGTTGTCTCTCAGTCAGATAACAGCTTGTCACAATCAGTAGATAACAGCTTTGCATGTCAGTAGATAACAGCTGTCAAGTCAGTAGATAACAGTTTCCATGTCGTAGATAACAGCTTGTCATGTAAGTAGATAACACTTGTCCCAAGTCAGTAGATAACAGTTGTCAAGTCGGGTAGATAACACGTGTCAAGTCAGTAGATAACACTTGTTCCCAGTCAGTAGATAACAGCTTTGTCATGTCAGTACATAACAGCTTGTCAAGTCAGTAGTTTCAGCTTGTCATGTTCAGTAGATAAAACGAAGCATATACAGTTCAAGTTCAGTTAGATAACAGCTGGCTATCGTAGATAACTCTGTCAGTAGATAACAGCTGTCAATTACGTCAGTAGATAAGCAGGTTAGATGACAGTAATACAGGCTTGTCAAAATGTCATAGATAACAGCGATCCTAGTCAGTTATGTCAGTAGGATAACAGCGTGTCTTAAGTCAGTAGATAACAGCTTGTCATTCCAGTAGATAACAGCTGTCATGTCAGTCTATAACAGCTTGTCATGTCTTAGTGATAACAGCTTGTCATTCAGTGATAAGCAGCTTGTCAGTCAGTAGTATAACAGCTTGCCATGTCAGCTAGATACAGCTTGTCAGTCAGTAGATAACAGCTTTCATGTCAGTAGATAACAGCTTGTCAAGTCAGAGATAACAGGTTGTCATGCAGTAATAACAGCTTGTTAAGTATAATAACAGCTGGCAGAGTAGATTAACAGCGTTGTCATGTCAGTAGATAACAGCTTTCATGTCATGTCAGTTGTAGAGTAGAACAGCTTGTCATGTCAGTAGATAACAGCTTGTCTGTCAGTAGATAACAGCTTGTCATGTCGTAGATAACAGCTTGTCAGGTCATATAGATAACAGCCTGTCATGTCAGTAGATAACAGGGCTGTTCAAGTCAGTAAAAACAGCTTGTCATGTCAGTAGATAACAGCTTTGTCATTTCAGTAGATACAGCCTGTCATGTAGTAGATAAAGCGTGTCATGTCAGTAGATAACAGTTTTTCATGTCAGTAGCAAACAGCTTGTCATGTCAGTAGATAACAGCCTTGCCATGTCAGTAGAAAAACAGCTTGTCAAGTCGTAGATAACAGCTTGTCATGTCAGTAGGTAACAGCTTGTCATCGTCAGTAGATAACAGCTTGTCAAGTCAGTAGATAAACAGCTTGTCAAGTCGGTAAGATAACCGCGTTGTCAAGTCAGTAGATAACGCTCTGTCATGTCAGTAGTATAACAGCTTGTCATGTCATTAGATAAAGCTGTCATGTCAGTAGATACAGCATTGTCATGTCAGTAGTAACAGTTGGCATGTCAGTAGATAACACTTGTATGTCAGTATATAACACCTGTCATGGTCAGTAGATAACAGCGTTGTCATGTCAGTAGATAAAGTTTGTCATCGATCAGTTAGATACAGCTTGTCAAGTCATAGATAAACGCTGTGCCATGTCAGTAGTAACAAGCTTGTCCAAGTCAGTAGATAACAGCTTGTCATGTCAGTAGATAACAGCTTCATGTCAGTAAAGATAACAGCTTGTCAAGTCAGTAGATGACAGCTTGTCATCGGTAGCATAACATCGTGTCAAGTCAGTAGATAACAGCTTGTCAGTCAGTAGATAACAGCTTGTCATGTCCAGTACATTAAAGCTTGTCAAGCAGTAGTTTCAGTTTGTCATGTCAGTAGAATAACAGGCTTGTAATCATAGATAACATCTTGTCTGTAGTAGATACAGCTAGTCAATGTCAGTATATAAACAGCTTGTCATGTCAGTAGATAACAGCTTTGTCCAAGTCGTAGATAACAGCTTGTCAATGTCAGTAGATAACACTTGTATGTCAGTAGGAAAACGCTTGTTAAGTCAGTAGAGTAAAGCTTGTATGTCAGTACAGTCAGTAGTAGATACAGTTTCATGTCAGTAGCATAACAGCTTGTCTGTCAGGTAGATAACAGCTTTGTCATGTCAGTAGATAACAGCTTGTCATGTCAGTAGATAACAGCTTGTCAAGTCATGATAACACTGTCAGCATAGTCAGTCTGTCAATTCAGTAGATAGACAGCTTGTCATGTCAGTAGATAACTTCAAGTCGTAGTAGTTGGTAGAGTAGATAACAGCGTAGCATAAAACGAGCGTGTCAGGTCAGTAGATAACAGCTTGTCAATGTCAGTAATAAAGTTTGTCATGTCAGAAGGTAACAGCTGTCATGTCATAGATAACAGCTTGTCATGTCTAGATAACAAGCTTTGTAATGTCAGTAGATAACAGCTTGTCATGTCAGTAGATAACAGCCTGTCATGTCAGTTATATAACATCTTGTCCAAGTCAGTAGATAACAGCTTGTCATGTTCATAGATAAACAGCTTGTCATGGTGTCACAGTCAGATCCCGTCGATCAGAATAACCTTGTCATGTCAGCTAGATACAGTTTGTATCTCAGTAGATAACAGTCTGGTCAAGTCGTAGATAACAGCTTAGCCATGTCATGATAACACTTAGTCAAGTCAGTAGAATAACAGCTTGTCCATGCTCATAGATAACACTTAGTCATGTCAGTAGATAACAGTCTGTCAAGTCAGTAGATAACAGCTTGTCAAGTCGGTAAGATAACAGCGTGTAAAGTCAGTAATAACAGCCTTGTCATGGTCGTAGATACAGCTTGTAACCGTCAGTACATAACAGCTTGTCAATCAGTAGTTTTCAGCTTGTTCCATGTAGTAGATAACGCTGTTCAAGTCGTAATAACAGCTTGTCTCATGTCAAAAAGCTAGCATCAGTATAACAGTAGTCATGTCAGTAGATAACAGTTGTCAAGTCAGTCGATACAGCTTGTCAAGTCAGTAGATAACAGCTTGTCAAGTCAGTAGATCACAGCTTGTTCAGTCAGTAAATAACAGCTTGTTCATAGTCAGTAGATAACAGCTTGTCATGTCAGTAGAATAAAACAGCTTTTCATGTCAGTAGATAACAGCTTGTCATGTCAGTAGGATAACAGCTGTCTGTCCAGGTAGAAACAGCTGTACGTCAGTGTCAGTTCAGTCATAATAAACAGTTGTACAGTCTAGGTGATACAGCTTGCCTGTCAGTAGATAAACAGCTTTGTTCAACGTCAGTAGACTAAAGCGTTGTCATGTCAGTAGATAACAGCTTGTAATCAGAGATAAAAGCGTGTACATGTCATAGAGTAACAGCTTGTCATGGTCAGTAGATAACTTTGTAGAGTATATCTGTCAATGTCAGGATAACGCTTGTCATGTCAGTAGATAACCGCTTTGTAGATCAGTGTTCCATGTACGAGTAATACAGTGTCATGTCAGTAGTATAACAGCCTGTCATGTCAGTAGATACAGCCTTGTCATGCAAGTAGATAACAGCTTGTCAATGTCAGTAGAACAACAGCCTGTCATGTCAGTAGACAACAGCCGGTCAGTCATGTAACAGCATTCATGTATAAACAGCTTAGCTAGTCAGTAGATAATCAGCTTGTCATGTCAGTAGATAACAGCTTCGTCATAGATCAGCTTATGTAGTAGATACAGCTTGTCATGTCATAGATAACAATGTCATGGTCAGTAGATAACAGCTGTCATGTCGTAGATACAGTTTGTCATGTCAGTAGATAACAGCTTTCAGTCAGTAGATACAGTTGCCGTGTCAGTAGAAAAAGCTTGTCAAGTCAGTAGATAACACGCTTGTCAGTCAGAGATAACAGCTTGTCATTCAGTAGATACAGCTTGTCAACGTCAGTAGATAACAGCGTGTCAAGTCGGTAGATAACGTCGTTTCACAGTCAGTAGAACAGCTTGTCATGTCAGTAGATAACAGCTTGTCAAGTCACGTAGATAACAGAGTTGCCATGTCAGTAGATAACAGCTTGTCAAGTCAGTAGATAACAGCTTGTCATGTTCAGTAGATAACAGCTTGTCATGTCAGTAGAAACACTTGTCACAGTCAGTAGATAACAGCTTGTCAAGTCGGTTAGATAACAGTCGTGTCAAGTCAGTAGAGTAGATCGCTTCATGCGTGTAAAGCGTCAATGTCAGTAGATAACAGCATGTCATGCAGTAGATAACAGCTTTGTCAGTCAGTAGATAACGCTATTGTCAAGCTAGTAGATAACAGCTTGTCATGTCAGTACATAACAGCCTGTGTCATGTCATACATAACAGCTTGTCATGTCATAGAGAACAGATTGTCATGTCAGTAGATACAGCTTTATGTCTAACGCTGTTCATGTCAGTACGATAACAGCGTGTCACTTGTCAGTAGATACAGCTTGTCATGTCAGTAGACAACACCTTCATGTCAGTAGACACAGCCCGTTGTCATGATACGCTGCAGTAGTAGTAACAGCTGGTCTGTCAGTAGATAATGTCTGTCATGTCAGTAGTCATAAGCTTCATGTCAGTAGATTAACAGCTTGTCATAAGCATAGTTAACAGCTTGTCATTCAGTAGATACTGTCATTCATGATAAAGTTGTCAAGTCAGTAGATAACAGCTGTCATTCATGCAGTAGATAACAGTTTGTCATGTCAGTAGATAACAGCTTGTATGTCAGTAGATAACAGCCTGTCTGTCAGTAGATAAGGCTTGTCATGTCCATAGATAACAGCTTGTCATGTCAGTAGATAACCAGCTTGTCATGTCAGTAGATAACAGCTTGTCATGTCATTAGAAACAGGCCTGTCATGGTCAAGAAACAGCTTTGTCATGTCAGTAGATAAACAGTTTGTCATGTCAGTAGATACCACTTGTTCAAGTCAGTAGATAACAGCTTGCCCATGTTCATAGATAACAGCTGTCAAGTCAGTAGAAACAGCGTTGTCATGTCAGTAAATACAGCTGTCTGTCAGTAGATAAACAGCTTGTTCAAGGTCCAGTAATGACACAGCTTTCAAGTCGGTAGATAACAGCGTGTCAAGTCAGTAGATAACAGCATTGTCATGTCAGTAGATAACACTTTGTCATGTCAGACATAAAGCCTTTGTCAAGTCAGTAGTTTCAGCTTGTCATGTCAGTAGATAACAGCTTGTCAAGTCAGTAGATAAACAGCTTGTCATAGTCAGTGATAACAGCTAGTCATGTCAGTATATAACAGCTTGTCATGGTCATAGATAACAGCTGTAAGTCAGTAGATAACAGCTTGTCAAGTCAGTAGATAACAGTTGTCATGTCAGTAGATACAGCTTGTAATCAGTAAGAAACAGCTTGTCATGTCATGATAGATAACAGCTTGTCATGTCAGTAGTAACCAGCTTGTCATGTCAGTAGATGAAACAGCTTGTCATGTCATAGCATAAAAGTTTGTCATGTCAGTAGATAACAAGCTTGTCCATGTCAGTAGTACAACAGCCTGTCATGTCGTAGAAACTGATAGGATACAGCTTGTCATGTACGTAGATAACAGCTTGTCATGTCAGATAGATAACGCTTGTCATGTCAGTAGATAACAGCTTGTCATGTCAGTAGATAACAGCGTCATGTCTAGTAGATAACAGCTCCTCATGTCAGTAGTAAAACAGTTTGTCATGTCAGTAGATAACAGTCATGTAGTAATAGCGTTCAGTCAGTAATACCAGCTTGCCATGTCAGTAGATAACAGCTTGTCAAGTCAGTAGATAACTAGATTGTCATGTCAGTAGATAACACAGTTTCATGTCAGTAATAAAGCTTGTCAAGTCAGTGATAACGCTTGTCAAGTCAGGGTACAGATAACAGCGTGTCAAGTCAGTAGATAACAGCTTGTAATGTCAGTAGATAACAGCTTGTCAGTCAGTAATACAGCTTGTCTGTCAGTAGATAACAGCTTGTCTGTCAGTAGATAACACTTGTAAGTCCAGTAGATAACAGCTGTCCATGCAGTACAATAACAGCTTGTCATGTCATAGATAACAGCTGTCATAGTCAGTGGATAACAGCTGTCTGTCAGTCAAGATAACAGCCTGTCATGTCAGTAGAATAACAGCTTGTCATGATAACGCTTGCAGTTCAGTAACAAGCTGTATGTCAGTAGACAACAAGCCTGCCATGTCAGTAGACTAACAGCTTTTGTCATGTCAGTAGATAACGCTGTCATGTCAGTAGATAACAGCTGGTATGTCAGTGTATAAAGATGTATGCGGTCAGCGTTTGTCATGTCAGTAGATAACAGCTTGTCAACTGTCACGTAGATAACAGGCCTGTCATGCAGTAGAAACAGTGTTGTCATGTCAGTAGATAACACTGTCATGTCAGAGATAAACACTTGTCAAGTCAGTAAGATAACAGCTTGCCATGTCAGTAGATAACAGATTGTCAAGTCAGTAAATAACATCCTGTCATGTCAGTAAGATAACAGCTTGTCATGTCAGTTAGATAACAGCTTGTCAAGTCAGTAGATAACATTGCCATGTCAGTAGATAACAGCTTGTCAAGTCAGTAGATAACAGCTTGTCATGTCAGTAGATAAAGCTTGCATGTCAGTAATAACAGCTTGTCAAGTCAGTGATAACAGCTTGTCAAGTCGGTGAGGTAACAGCGTGGCAAGTCAGTAGATAACAGCTTGTCATGTCAGTAGATAACAGCTTGCCAAGTCAGTAGATAACAGCTTGTCATGTCAGTACAATTAACACTTGTCATGTCAGTAGAATATAACAGGCTTGTCATGTCAGTGAAAACAGCTTTGTCATTTAGTAGATAACAGCCTGTCAGTCAGTAGATACACGCTGTCATGTCAGTAAAACAGCTTGGTCATGTCGAGCGATCAACAGCTGTCATGTCAGTAGACACAGCTGTCATTCAGAGATAACAGCTTTCATGGCCAGTAGATAACAGCTTTGTCATGTCAGTAGATACGCTTGTCATTCAGTAGATAACAGCTTGTCATGTCACTAGACAGGCAGCTTTTCAAGTCAGTAGATATTCAGCTTGTCAGTCATGTCAGTAGATACACAGCTTGTCAGTCAGAGTAACAGCTTGTCATTCAGTGATAACAGCCTGTATGTCAGTAGATAACAGCTTTCATGTCAGTAGATAACAGCTGTCAATGTCAGTAGATACAGCTTGTCATTTCAGTAGATAACAGTGTATGTCAGTAGATACGCTTGTCATGTCAGTAGATAACAGCGTGTCAAGTTCAGTAGATAACAGCTGTCATGTCAGTAGATAACAGCTTGTCATGTCAGTTACATCACAGTTGTCAAGTCAGTAGTTTTTCGCTTGTCATGTCATTGTAGACTAACAGCTTGTCAAGTCAGTAGAATACAGCTTGTCATGTCATAGATAACACTGCTTCAGTCTATAACAGTACTATAAGCTGTCATGTTCAGTAGATAACAGCTTGCTCAAGTCGAGTCGATACAGCTTGTCAAGTCAGTAGATAACACTTGTCTGTCAGTAGATAACAGCTTGTTGTTAAAAAGCTTGTCAGTATTAGATAACAGCTGTCCATGTCAGTAGATAACAGTGTCATGTCAGTAGATAAGTTTTCTGAGAAACAGCTTGTCAAGTCCAGTAGATAAACAGCTGTTGCCATGTCATACATAACAGTGTCAAGTCAGTAGAAACAGTCTTGTGTCATCTGCCAAAGGTTTAGATAACAGCTTGTCAGTCAGGAGATTAACCAGCTTGTCAAGTCAGTAGATATTAACAGCTTGTCAAGTCGGTAGATACACGTGTCAAGTCAGCGTAACAGGATAACAGCTTGTCATGTCAGTAGATAACACTTGTCAAGTCAGTAGATAACAGCTTGTCAGTCAGTCAATAAAAGGCTTGTCTGTCAGTAGATAAACAGCTTGTCAAGTCAGTAGATAACGCTTGGTCATGTCAGTACTAACAGCTTGTCATGCATTAACAGCTTGTCATGTCAGTAGATAACAGCTTGTCATGTCAGTAGATTAACAGCTGTCATGTCAGTAGATAACAGCTTGTCATGTCCAGTAGATAACAGCATTGTCATGTCAGTACGACAACAGCCTGTCATGTCAGTAGACAACAGTGCTCCATTCAGTAGATAAACAGCTTGTCATGGTCAGTATATACAGCTTGTCATGTAGTAGATATCACAGCTGTCATGTCAGTAGATAACAGCGTGTCATGTCCCAGTAGGATAACAGACTTGTCAATCAGTAGATAACAGCACTGTCATGTCAGGTAAAGTATGTAGTAATACAGCTTTGTCATGTCAGTTAAGTAACAGCTTGTCTTCAGAAACGTTGCATTCAGTAATAACAGCTTGCCATGTCGTAGAAAACAGACTTGTCAGTCATAGATAACAGCCTGTCATTCAGTAGATAACAGCTGTCATTGTCAGTAATAACAGCTTTGTCATGTCAGTAGAACTATAGCAGTCAAGTGTCATGTGTAATAACCGCTTGTCAGTCAGTAGATAACACTGTATGTCCTAGTAACAGCCTCATGTCAGAGTAACACTTGTCATGTCGAGATAACAGTTTGTCATGTCAGTAGATAACAGCCTTGTCAAGTCCAGTAGGGATACAGTTGCCATGTCAGTAGTAACAGCTTGTCAAGTCCGTAGATAAATCTTGTCATGTCAGTAATAACAGCTTGTCATGTCAGTAGATAACAGCTTGTCAAAGTCAGTAGATTAACAGCTTGTCAAGTCGGTAGATAACACGCGTGTCAAGTCAGTAGAAACAGCTTGTCTGTCAGTAGATAACAGCTTGTCAAAGTCAGTAGATAACAGCTTGTCATGCAAGTAGATAACAGACTTGTCAGTCAGTAGATAAACAGCTTGTCAAGTCAGTAGATAAAAAGCTTGATCTACTACGTCATGTTCAGTAGCAAACAGCTTTCCAGTCAGTAGATAACAGCTTGTCATGTCAGTAGATAACAGCTTGTCATGTCAGTAGATAAGCTGCATGTCATCATCGTCATGTCAGTAGATAACAGCTGGTCATGTCGTAGATAACAGCTGCTTTTAGTACATCAGTAGCAGTCTGTCCTAGTGACAACAGCCTGTCATGTCAGTAAGATAACAGTTGTCATGGTGCAGTAAGGATAACGGCCTTGGGTCATGTCATAGATAACAGCTGTGATCATGTCAGTAGATAACAGCTTGTCATGTCACTAGACAGCAGCTTGTCAAGTCAGTAGAATATCAGCTTGTCATGTCATGTCAGTAGATAACACGCTTGTCATGTCAGTAATAACAGCTTGTCATGTAAGTAGATAACAAGCCTGTCATGTCAGTAATAACAGCTTGTCATGTCAGTAGATAACAGCTTGTCATGTCAGTAGATAACAAAGCGTGTCATGTCAGTAGATAAACAGCTTGTCATGTCAGTAGATAACAGCTTGTCAGTCAGTAGATAACAGCTGTGTCAAGTCAGTAGATAACAGCTTGTCATGTCAGTAGATAACAGCTTGTGCATGTCAGTACATAACAGCTTGTCAGTCAGTAGTTCAGCTTGTCATGTCAGTAGATAACAAGCTTGTCAAGTCAGTAGATAACAGCTTGTCATGTTCAGTAGATAACAGCTAGTCATTCAGTATATAACAGCTGTCATGTCAGTAGATCACGCTTGTAAAGTCAGAGTAGATAACAGCTTGTCCAAGTCAGTAGATAACAGCTTGTCAGTGTCCATTAGATAACAGTTGTTTAGTCAGTAGATAACAGTTGTCATTCAGTAGATAGCTTGTCTGTCAGTAGATAACAGCTTGTCATGTCAGTAGATAACAGCTTGTCATGTCAGTAGATAACAGCTTGTCATGTCAGTAGATAACAGCTTGTCATGTCAGTAGATACAGCTTGTCAAGTCAGTAGATAACAGCTTGTCAGTCAGATAACAGCTTGTCAAGTCAGTAGATAAACAGCTTGTCATGTCAGTAGTAGATACAGCTTGTAAGTCAAGTAGATAACAGCTGTCATGTCAGTAGATAACAGCTTGTCAGTCAGTAGATAACAGTTTTTGTCATGTCAAGTAGATAACAGCTTGTCATGTCAGTAGATAACAGCTTGTCATGTCAGTAGATAACAGCTTGTCATGTCAGTAGATAACAGCTTGTCATGTCAGTAGATAACAGCCTGTCATGTCAGTAGATAACAGCTTGTCAAGTCAGTAGATAACAGCTTGTCATGTCAGTAGATAACAGCTTTCATGTCAGTAGATAACAGCCTGTCATGTCAGTAGATAACAGCTTGTCAGTCAGTAGAATAACAGTTGTCATTCAGTAGATAACAGCTTGTCAAGTCAGTAGATAACAGCTTGCCATGTCAGTAGATAACAGCTTGTCAAGTCAGTAGATAACACTTGTCATGTCAGTAGATTAACGCTTGTCATGTCAGTAGATAACAGTTGTCAAGTCAGTAGATAACAGCTTGTCATGTCAGTAGATAACAGCTTGTTAGTCAGTAGCATAACAGCTTGTCATGTCAGTAGATAACAGCTTGTCATGTCAATAGATAACAGCTTGTCATGTCAGTAGATAACCTTTGTCATGTCAGTAGATAACAGCCTTGTCATGTCAGTAGATAACAGCTTGTCATGTCAGTAGATACAGCTTGTCAAGTCAGTAGATAACAGCTTGTCATGTCAGTAGCATAACAGCTTGTCAAGTCAGTAGATAACAGCTTGTCATGTCAGTAGATACACAGCTTGTTAAGTCAGTAGATAACCAGTTGTCATGTCAGTAGATAACAGCTTGTCATGTCAGTAGATACAGCTTGTTCATGTCAGTAGATAACAGTCTTGTCATGTCAGTAGATAACAGCTTGTCATGTCAGTAGATAACAGCAGTGTCATGTGGCATAAGATAACAGCTTGTCATGTCAGTTAGATAACAGCGTTGTCATGTAGTGACAACAGCCTGTCATGGCCAATGTCAGTAACAAATGTATGTAAATACAGCTTGTCATGTCGTACATAACAGCTTGTCATGTCTAGATAACAGCTTGTCATGTCAGTAGATAACACTTGTCATGTCAGTAGATAACAGTTGTCATGTCGTAGATAAAGCTTGTCTGTCAGTAGAACAGCCTGTCATGTCAGTAGATAACAGCCCCCTTCATCATAGATACAGCTTCAAGACATAGATAACAGATTGTCATCAGTAGATAACATTGTCATGTCAGTAGATAACAGCTCCTGTCATGTCGTAGAGAACAGCTTGTACATGTTATTAGTATAACAGTTTGTCATGTCAGTAGATAAACAACCAGCTTGTCAAGTCAGTAGATAACAGCTTGCCATGCATAGAATAAGCTGTTCAAGTCAGTAGATAACAGCTTTCCATTGTCAGTAGATAACAGCTTTCTCATGTCAGTAAAACAGCTTGTTAATCCAGTAGATACAGCGTGTCATGTCAGTAGATAACAGCTTGTCATGTCCAGTAGATAACAGTTTGTCATGGTCAGTAGATAAACTTGTCATGTGTAATAACAGCTTGTCATGTCATTAAGATAACAGCTGTCATGTCAGTATATGAACAGCTTGTCATGTCAGTAGATAAATCATGCCCTGTCATGTCAGTTAGATAACAGCTTGTCCAATGTTCAGTAGATAACAGCTTGTCATGCAGTAGATACAGCTGTCCATGTCGTAGATAACAGCTGTCATTCAGTAGAATAACAGCTCTAATGTCAGTAGATAACAGCTTGTCAAGTCAGTAGATTAACAGCTTGTCATGTCATAGAATACACTGTCAAGTCATAGATAACAGCTTGTCATGTCAGTAGATAACAGCTTGTTAAGTCAAAAAGTAGATAACAGCGTGTCTGTCAGTAGATAACAGCTTGTCATGTCAGTAGATAACAGTTTGTCATGTCAGTAAATATAACAGCTATGTCATGTCAGTAGATAACAGCTTGTCAGTCAGTAGATAACACTTGTCGGTCATAGATTAACAGCTGTCAGTCAGTAGATAACAGCTGTCATTCAGTAGATAACAGTTGCCATGTCAGTAGATAACAGCTTGTCAGTCAGTAATCAACAGCTGTCATGTCGTAGACAGCTGTCCAGTCATAGATAACGCTTTATGTCAGAGATAACAGCCTGTCATGTCAGTAGATAACAGGCTTG
This sequence comes from Salvelinus namaycush, assembly GCF_016432855.1. NCBI lineage: Eukaryota > Metazoa > Chordata > Actinopteri > Salmoniformes > Salmonidae > Salvelinus > Salvelinus namaycush. The sequence continues at coordinate 5,464,288 of NC_052333.1, forward strand.
TCATGTCATAGATAACAGTTGTCATGTCAGTAGATAACAGCTTGTCAGTCAGTAGATAACAGCTTGCATGTCAGTAGATAACAGCTTGTCAAGTCAGTAGATACAGCTTGTCATGTCAGTAGATAACAGTTGTCATGTCAGTAGATAACAGCGTGTCAGATCAGTAGATAACAGCTTTGTCATGTCAGTAGATACAGCTTGCATGTCAGTAGATAACAGCTTGTCAGTCAGTTAGATAACAGCTTGTCATGTCATTAGATAACAGTTCGTCAAGTCAGTAGATAAAGCTTGTCACGTCAGTAATAACAGCTTGTCAAGTCAGTAGATAACAGTCTTGTCAGTCAGTAGATAACAGCTTGTCATGTCAGTACAGTAGAGATAACAGCTTGTCAGAGTCAGTAGATACATCTTGTCCTTACAGTATAACAGCTTGTCAGTCAGTAGATAACGCTTGTCAAGTCATTAGATACAGCTTGTATGTCAGTAGATAACAGGCTTGTCAAGTCAGTAGATAACAGCTTGTCATGTCAGTAGATAACAGCTCATGTCAGTGTCAGCTAGATAACAGCTTGTCATGTCAGTCAGATAACAGTTTGTCATGTCAGTAGATAACAGCTTGTCAAGTCAGTAAGATAACAGCTTGCCATGTCAGATACGCTTGCAGTGAGATAACAGCTTGTCATGTCAGTAGATAACAGCTTGTCATGTCAGTAGATAACAGCTTGTCAAGTCCAGTAGAAACAGCTTTCACAGTCGTAGAATACGCCGTCAAGTCGTAGATAACAATTGTCATGTCAGTAGATCACAGCTTGTATGTCAGTACATAACAGCTTGTCAAGTCAGTTTCGTTATGTAGTAATACAGCTTGTCAAGTCAGTAGATACAGCTTGTCATGTCAGTAGATAACAGTAGTATAGTAGTCAGCATGATAACAGCTTGTCAAGTCAGTAGAATAAACAGCTTGTCATGTCATTAGATAAGCGTATTTCAGTAGATAACAGCTTGTCATGTCAGTAGATAACAGCTTGTCATTAGTAGATAACAGTCTTGTCATGTCAGTAGAATAACAGCTTGTCATTGTCAGTAGATAACAGCTTGTCATGTCAGTAGATAACCAGCTTGTCATGTCAGTAGATAACAGTTGGTCAAGTCAGTAGATAACAGCTTGTCATGTCATAGATAACAGCTTGTCAAGTCAGTAGATAAACAGCTTGTCATGTCAGTAGATAAACAGCTTGTTAGTCAGTAGATAACAGCTGTCAATTCAGTAGATACAGCTTGTCATGTCAGTAGATAACAGTTGTATGTCATGTCAGTAGTGATAACAGCTTGTCATGTCAGTAGATAACAGCTTGTCATGTCAGTAGATAACAGCTTGTCAATGTCAGTAGATAAACAGCTTGTCATGTCAGTAGATAACCGCCTGATACAGCTGTCAGTAGATACAGCTTGTCATGTCAGTAGATACAGCTTGTCATGTCAGTAGACAACAGCTGTCATGTCAGTAGGACAACAGCTGTCATGTCAGTAGATAACAGCTTTCAAGTCAGTAGATAACAGCTTGTCAGTCAGAGTCGAAACAGCTGCCATGTCAGTAGATACAGTTGTCAAGTCAGTAGTAACAGCTTGTCATGTCAGTAGATAACAGCTTGTCATGCAGTAGATAACAGCTTGTCAAGTCAGTAGAAACAGCTTGTCATGTCGGTAGAATAACAGCGTGTCAAGTCAGTAGATAACAGCTTGTCATGTCAGTATAGACAGTTTGTCAAGTCAGTAGATAACACTTGCAGTCAGAGATCAGTTTGTCATGTCAGTAAGATAACAGCTTGTCAAGTCAGTTAGATAACAGCTTGTCATGTCAGTAGATAACAGCTTGTCAAGTCAGTAGATAACAGTTGTCATTCAGTAGATAACAGTTCGTCAAGTCAGTAGATAACAGCTTGTCACTCAGTAGATAACAGCTTTTCAAGTCAGTAGATAACAGCTTGTCAGGTCAGTGGATAACGCTAGCTGTCAGGTCAGTAGATAAAGCTTGTCAAGTCATAGATAACATCTTGTCTTACAGTAGAAACAGCTTGTCATGTCAGTAGATAACAGTTGTCAAGTCATTAGAGAACAGCCTTGTCATGTCAGTAGAAACAGCTTGTCAAGTCAGTAGTAACAGCTTGTCATGTCAGAGATACAGCTTGTCATGTCAGTAGATAACAGCTTGTCATGTCAGTAGTATAACGCTTGTCATGTCAGTAAAACACGTTGTCATGTCAGTTAGATAAAACAGCTGTCCATGTCAGTAGATAACAGCTTTGTCAAGTCAGTAGATAACAGCTTGTTAACCTTTTGGCGTGCAACCCGACGTCGGTACACTTATGACAACAGCCATCCAAAGTGGCAGGTCGCGAAATTCAAAAGATATTTTTTTTTTAAAATATTAACTTTCACACATTAACAAGTCCAATACAGCATATGAAAGGTACACATCTTGTGAATCAAGCCAACATGTCCGATTTTTAAATGTTTTACAGGGAAGACACAATATGTAAATCTATTAGCTAACCAGTTTAGCAAAAACACCACTTTCTTACTCCATCAGTTTTTTACTCCATCAGTAGCTATCACAAATTCGGACCAAATAAAGATATAAATAGCCACAAACCAAGAAACAACTTCATCAGATGACAGTCTGATAACAATTTATTGTTAGCATATGTTTTGTTAGAAAAATGTGCATATTTCAGGTATAAATCATAGTTTACATTGCAGCTACAGTCAGAAATTGCACGAAAGCAGACAGAAAAATTACAGACACCAACGCCAAATAAGTAAATACTCATCATAAAACATTTCTGAAAATACATAGGGTACAGCAATGAAAGACAGGCATCTGTGATTCCAGACAATATTTCGATTTATCAAGTGTTTACAGCGAAAACACAAATATAGCGTTATATAGCTTACCACATAGCAAACATCACAACAGCATTGATTCAAGGCAAAAATAGCGATAACGTATAAACCACCAAAATATATTAATTTTTTCACAACCTTCTCAGAATTCTTCAGATGACAGTCCTATACATCATATTACACAATGCATATAGAGTTTGTTCGAAAATGTGCATATTTAGCGGCACAAATCGTGCTTATACAATGAAAATAGTGTCCAAATACTCAAGCAATCTGTCCGGCGCATCTTGGAAAGGCCCCTATTCTTATTGAAAACTATTCATAAACTTGACTAAAAAAAATACAGGTTGGACAGCAATGAAAGACAAATTAGTTTCTTAATGCAATCGCTGAATTACATTTTTAAAATTAACGTTACTGCGCAATGCAGGGTGCGATAAAGCAAGGCTACACGTGAGTAATGGCGTCTTATGCATTTTACTTTTCCAACAGAACAATGAATTATCACAAAAATAGTTCTACTTTTGGATGAACTCCCATCAGAATCTTGGGAAAGGTGTCCTTTGTCCAAAATAATCGTTGCTAGGTTGGAGAACGTCGTCTTCAACGTTGCAATTAGCAGTAAACAATAGCCATGTGGCAGAGATACCCAACTTCCTACAACGTCACGAAATAAATACCCGAAAATCGCAATATACTGACATAAATGATATAATTCGGTTTAAAATAAGAACATTACGATGTCTTAACACTTAATCGAATAAAAACAGAGCCGGATATAATAGGAGCTAAAACAAGAGCTTCTAACATGACATGCCAAGACCCTCCCTGCGTCAGAGCGAAAAGTGGAAAGGTGGACATTTCGGTTCCAAGCAATTTTAAACCTTTGGGAACTACGTAGAAACTCATTTCAAGTCTCCCTATTCGCTGACACCCAGGGGAAGGCGTATGCAGTGCATCTCAACCAATAGAGGACAGGCAAATAATACACAGGTCTCAGAACAGCCACAAAATTCTGCATTCTGACATACAATAGGAAAATTGCTCTAAGTCGAGTTCTGTTTCACCACAGATATAATTTCAAACCGGTTTTAGAAACTAGAGAGTGTTTTCTATCCAATAGTAATAATAATATGCATATTGTACGAGCAAGAATTGAGTACGAGGCCTTTTTGAAAGGGCACCTTTTATCTGGCTACTCAATACTGCCCCTTGAGCCCAAAGAGGTGTTAAGTCAGTAGATAAACGCCATTGTCATGTCAGTAGATAACAGCTGTCAAGTCAGTTAGATAACAGCTTGTCATGTCCAGTAGATAACAGCTTGTCAGTCAGTAGATACAGCGTGTCATGTCAGTAATAACAGCTTGTGCATGTCAGTAGATAACAGCTTGTCATGTCAGTAGATAAACCGCTTGTCAAGTCAGTAGATAACAGCTTGTCATTGTCAGTAGATACAGCTTTTCATGTCAGTAGATAACAGTGTCATTTAGTCAAGTCAGTAGATAACAGCTTTGTCATGTCAGTAGATAACAGTTTTAGTAAGTCGTAGATAACAGCTTGTCATGTCATAGGTAAAAGATACAGCTTGTCAAGTCAGTAGATAACAGGCTTGTCATGTCAGTAGATAACAGCTTGTCAAGTCAAGTAGATTAACAGCTTGTCAAGTCGGTAGATAACAGCGTGTCAAGTCAGTAGATAACAGCTTTGTCCATGTCAGTAGATACAGCTTGTCAGTCAGTAGATAACAGCTTTGTCATGTCACGTAGATAACAGCACTTGTCATGGTCACGTAGATAGCAGCTTGCATCAGAGATGCATAGTATAACAGCTTGTCATGTCAGTAGATAACAGCTGTCCAATGTCAGTAGATAACAGCTTGTCATGTCAGTAGATACAGCTTTTCATGTCAGTAGATAACAGCTTTGTCAAGTCAGTAGATAACATTGTCAGTCAGTAGATAACAGCTTTCATGTCAGTAGATAACAGCTTGTCATGTCAGATAAATCAGCTGTAAGTCAGTAGATAACAGCTTGTCAAGTCAGTAGATAACAGCTTGTCAAGTCAGTAGATAACAGCTTGTCCATGTCAGTAGATAACAGCTTGTACATGTCAGTAGATAACAGCTTGTCATGTCATAGATACCAGCTTGTTAAGTCATGTAGTATAACAGCGTGTCAAGAGTCAGTAATAACAGTGTGTCATTCAGTAATAACAGCTTGTCATGTCAGTAGATACAGCTTGTAGTCAGTAGATAAACGCTTGCATGTCAGTAATAACAGCTTGTCATGTCAGTAGATAACAGCTTGTCAGTCAGTAGATAACAGCTTGGTCAAGTCATAGATAACAGCTGTGTCATGTCGTAGATAACAGCTTGTCATGTCAGTAGATAACAGCTTGTCCATTGTCAGTAGTAATAACAGCTTGTCAAGTCAGTAGATAACAGTTTGTCAAGTCAGTAGATAATAGCTTAGTCAGTCATAGATAACAGCTGCATGTCAGTAGATAACAGTCTTGTCAGTCAGTAGATAACAGCTTGTCATGTCAGTAGATAACAGCTTGTCAAGTCATAGATAACAGCTTGTCAGTCAGTAGATAACACTTGTCAAGTGCGTAGAACAGCTGTCAGTCATAGATAACAGCTTGTCATGTCAGTAGAAACAGTTGTATTTTCAGGAACATACCAGCTTGTCAAGTCAGTAGATACAGCTGTCATGTCAGTAGATAACAGCTTGTCAAGTCAGTAGATAACAGCTTGTCCTGTCGTAGATAACAGCTTAGTCATGTCGTAGATACAGCTTGTCTGTCAGTAGA
>NC_052333.1:5470102-5605102 GCF_016432855.1 Salvelinus namaycush
AAAGTTAAAAGACGTGAGTGTATTATCCACCTGGTTCAACATAAGCCCTTCTCTGCAGAGGGCAACATAGTATTCCCATGAGCTTTGTGATTAGATTCACTTGCTACCTCAGGACTGTTGTGTTTGTCTGGGGTCCAGCGTATAAAAAGCACAGATTACACATGATGTGATCTAGCCAAACTTTATTTCAACATATTTGAATGGAATGGTAATGCAGAGTATTGGTCCCACGGTGCTACAGGGTTCTGCTCTACGAGGAGGTATTAACGACGTGGTCTTTCCTCTCACTGGTTGAGAATGAGGAAAAGGAGTCATCCGTGTCAGGCTAGATGTGAGTTTGAATACTGTAGTGAATAGTGGAGATGAAACCTGTATAATCCATTTTCAGGTCTTTCTCTAGGGGCCTCAGAGGCCCCGAGCCTCTTCACAGCTATACTCTGACAACACGCCGTCCGTCCATGGGAAGGCCTATCTATAATTGAGTGTGCTTGTGTGACGTGTGAGCGATGACATCTATTGAAGTGTTTGCTCTGTCAGACAGGACCTTCACTTGTTACGAGTGTTCTACTGTATGTTCCTGTAGACTCACTGTCCAACCCTCCTTTCAGTCTGTGTGGCAGGTCTATCTTCCTTTCAGTCAATCGTAATTACGGTCCACCTCTCTGAGTTAAAAAAAAAAATAATTCTAATTCAGTGTTGAGCTTTTTCTGTCGTAAAACTTCATCATGCACAGTGGAGTGTGTCGACTAACACCCCCATGTCACCTTGATCCCTGGCTGACTAGTACAGCCACTGCATTAGTCTGTCTGCTTCATGAAGGACAGACATTGATTCCCAAATAACAGCAGCCATCACATTAACGTTTTGGTCTAGACACCTATGGTTTTGAGAAAGGGATTTCACAATTCTATTTTCCATGCATTTAGGTCAAACTTCCTTTAAAGACTGAGGTGTGTGTGTGTGTGTGTGTGTGTGTGTGTGTGTGTGTGTGTGTGTGCGTGTGCGTGTGCGTGTGCGTGTGCGTGTGTGTGTGCGCGTGCGCGTGCGCGTGTGTGTGTGTGTGTGTGTGATCATTCTGAGAAAACTGCAAGTAATTACCTGCAGATGTATGCTTATTTTTTTTTCCCAGCATCAAATCAATTTGACATAAGTTCTTCTCTGCAGAGGGCAACATGGTCTTCCCATGAGCTGTGTGATTAGATTCACTTGTTACCTCAGGACTGTTGACTGCAGTACACCCTGCATCCATGGTCTCCACCACTAGAGGGCGATAGGAGGATTCACAGGACAATGAGTTCAGTGGGGTGGTGATCACAGGCTGTGTCTGCTCTGGTCTATCAAACTGGCTCAGGCTATTCTATGAGAGAGAGATGCAGAGAGAGAGAGAGGGAAAGAGAGAGAGAGAGACGCAGAGAGAGAGAGATAGGGAATGAGAGGGAGACGCAGAGAGAGAGAGAGAGAGGGAAAGAGAGCGAGAGAGGGAAAGAGAGAGAGAGAGGGAAGGAGAAAGAGAGAGAGAAAGAGATAAAACATACATCAAAGGCATGAATCCTTCATTGAAAAGTTCACCTCTGTACACGGAGGAGCGTCTCACTGCTACCGTCCCCCTGCTACCGTCCCCCTGCTACCGTCCCCCTGCTACCATCCCCCTGCTGTATCCTCGTTGTCTCCCTGAAGAAGAAGCCAGTCTCACTGCTACCATCCCCTGCTGTATCCTCGTTGTCTCCCTGAAGAAGAAGCCAGTCTCACTGCTACCATCCCCTGCTGTATCCTCGTTGTCTCCCCGAAGAAGAAGCCAGTCTCACTGCTACCATCCCCTGCTGTATCCTCGTTGTCTCCCTGAAGAAGAAGCCAGTCTCACTGCTACCATCCCCCTGCTGCATCCCCTCTGTCTCCCTGAGAAGAAGCCAGTCTCACTGCTACCATCCCTGCTGCTCCCCCTCTGTCTCCCTGAAGAAGAAGCCAGTCTCACTGCTACCGTCCCTGCTGCATCCCTTTGTCTCCCTGAAGAGAAGCCAGTCTCACTGCTACCGTCCCCCTGCTGCATCCCCTCTGTCACCATGAAGAAGAAGCCAGTCTCACTGCTACCGTCCCCCTGCTGCATCCCCTCTGTCTCCCTGAAGAAGAAGCCAGTCTCACTGCTACCGTCCCCCTGCTGCATCCCCTCTGTCTCCCTGAAGAAGAAGCCAGTCTCACTGCTACCGTCCCCCTGCTGCATCCTCATTGTCACCCTGAAGAAGAAGCCAGTCTCACTGCTACCGTCCCCCTGCTGTATCCTCGTTGTCTCCTTGAAGAAGAAGCCAGTCTCACTGCTACCATCCCCCTGCTGTATCCTCGTTGTCTCCCTGAAGAAGCAGTCAGTCTCACTGCTACCGTCCCCCTGCTGTATCCTCGTTGTCTCCCTGAAGAAGAAGCCAGTCTCACTGCTACCATCCCCTGCTGTATCCTCGTTGTCTCCCTGAAGAAGAAGCCAGTCTCACTGCTACCATCCCCCTGCTGTATCCTCGTTGTCTCCCTGAAGAAGAAGCCAGTCTCACTGCTACCATCCCCCTGCTGCATCCCCTCTGTCTCCCTGAAGAAGAAGCCAGTCTCACTGCTACCATCCCCCTGCTGCATCCCCTCGTTGTCTCCTTGAAGAAGAAGCCAGTCTCACTGCTACCATCCCCTGCTGTATCCTCGTTGTCTCCCTGAGAAGCAGTCAGTCTCACGCTACCGTCCCCCTGCTGTATCCTCGTTGTCTCCCTGAAGAAGAAGCCAGTCTCACTGCTACCATCCCCTGCTGTATCCTCGTTGTCTCCCTGAAGAAGAAGCCAGTCTCACTGCTACCATCCCCCTGCTGTATCCTCGTTGTCTCCCTGAAGAAGAAGCCAGTCTCACTGCTACCATCCCCCTGCTGCATCCCCTCTGTCTCCCTGAAGAAGAAGCCAGTCTCACTGCTACCGTCCCCCTGCTGCATCCCCTTTGTCTCCCTGAAGAAGAAGCCAGTCTCACTGCTACCGTCCCCCTGCTGCATCCCCTCTGTCACCATGAAGAAGAAGCCAGTCTCACTGCTACCGTCCCCCTGCTGCATCCCCTCTGTCTCCCTGAAGAAGAAGCCAGTCTCACTGCTACCATCCCCTGCTGTATCCTCTGTGTCTCCCTGAAGAAGAAGCCAGTCTCACGCTACCGTCCCCCTGCTGTATCCTCGTTGTCTCCCTGAAGAAAAAGCCAGCTCAATGCTACCATCCCCTGCTGCATCCCCTCTGTCTCCCTGAAGAAGAAGCCAGTCTCACTGCTACCATCCCCCTGCTGCATCCCCTCGTTGTCTCCCTGAAGAAGAAGCCAGTCTCACTGCTACCATCCCCTGCTGTATCCTCATTGTCTCCCTGAAGAAGAAGCCAGTCTCACTGCTACCATCCCCTGCTGTATCCTCGTTGTCACCCTGAAGAAGAAGCCAGTCTCACTGCTACCATCCCCTGCTGTATCCTCGTTGTCTCCCTGAAGAAGAAGCCAGTCTCACTGCTACCACCCCCTGCTGTATCCCCTCTGTCTCCCTGAAGAAGCCAGTCTCACTGCTACCATCCCCTGCTGCATCCCCTCTGTCTCCCTGAAGAAGACGCCAGTCTCACTGCTACCATCCCCTGCTGCATCCCCTCGTTGTCTCCCTGAAGAAGAAGCTAGTCTCACTGCCACCATCCCCTGCTGCATCCCCTCTTGTCTCCTGAAGAAGAGCCAGTCTCACTGCTACCATCCCCCTGCTGCATCCCTCTCTGTTACCTGAAGAAGAAGCCAGTCTCACTGCTACCATCCCCCTGCTGTATCCTCGTTGTCTCCCTGAAGAAGAAGCCAGTCTCACTGCTACCATCCCCTGCTGTATCCTCGTTGTCTCCCTGAAGAAGAAGCCAGTCTCACTGCTACCATCCCCTGCTGAATCCCCTCTGTCTCCCTGAAGAAGAAGCCAGTCTCACTGCTACCATCCCCTGCTGGTATCCTCGTTGTCACCCTGAAGAAGAAGCCAGTCTCACTGCTACCATCCCCTGCTGAATCCCCTCTGTCTCCCTGAAGAAGTAGCCAGTCTCACTGCTACCATCCCCTGCTGTATCCTCGTTGTCTCCCTGAAGAAGAAGCCAGTCTCACTGCTACCATCCCCCTGCTGTATCCGTTGTCTCCCTGAAGAAGAAGCCAGTCTCACTGCTACCACCCCCTGCTGTATCCCTCTGTCTCCCTGAAGAAGAAGCCAGTCTCACTGCTACCATCCCCTGCTGCATCCCCTCTGTCTCCATGAAGAAGAAGCCAGTCTCACTGCTACCATCCCCTGCTGCATCCCCTCGTTGTCTCCCTGAAGAAGAAGCTAGTCTCACTGCCACCATCCCCTGCTGCATCCCCTCTGTCTCCCTGAAGAAGAAGCCAGTCTCACTGCTACCCATCCCCTGCTGCATCCCCTTTGTCTCCCTGAAGAAGAAGCCAGTCTCACTGCTACCGTCCCCCTGCTGCATCCCCTCTGTCACCATGAAGAAGAAGCCAGTCTCACTGCTACCGTCCCCCGTGCATCCCCTCTGTCTCCCGAAGAAGAAGCCAGTCTCAATGCTACCATCCCTGCTGTATCCTCGTTGTCTCCCTGAGAAGAAGCCAGTCTCACTGCTACCATCCCCTGCTGCATCCCCTCTGTCTCCTGAAGAAGAAGCCAGTCTCACTGCTACCATCCCCTGCTGCATCCCCTCGTTGTTCCCTGAAGAAGAAGCCAGTTCACTGCTACCATCCCCTGCTGTTACCTCATTGTCTCCCTGAAGAAGAAGCCAGTCTCACTGCTACCATCCCCTGCTGTATCCTCGTTGTCCACTGAAGAAGAAGCCAGTCTCACTGCTACCATCCCCTGCTGTATCCTCTTGTCTCCCTGAAGAAGAAGCCAGTCTCATGTACACACCCCTGCTGTATCCCCTCTGTCTCCCTGAAGAAGCCAGTCTCACTGCTACCATCCCCTGCTGCATCCCCTCTGTCTCCCTGAAGAAGACGCCAGTCTCACTGCTACCATCCCCTGCTGCATCCCCTCGTTGTTCCCTGAAGAAGCTAGTCTCACTGCCACCACTCCCCTGCTGCATCCCTCTGTGTCTCCTGAAGAAGAAGCCAGTCTCACTGCTACCATCCCCCTGCTGATCCCCTTGTACCTGAAGAAGAAGCCAGTCTCACTGCTACCATCCCCCTGCTGTATCCTCGTTGTCTCCCTGAAGAAGAAGCCAGTCTCACTGCTACCATCCCTGCTGTATCCTCGTTGTCTCCCTGAAGAAGAACCAGTCTCATGCTACCATCCCCTGCTGAATCCTCTGTCTCCCTGAAGAAGAAGCCAGTCTCACTGCTACCATCCCCTGCTGTATCCTCGTTGTCACCCTGAAGAAGAAGCAGTCTCACTGCTACCACCCTGCTGAATCCCTCTGTCTCCCTGAAGAAGAAGCCAGTCTCACTGCTACCATCCCTGCTGTATCCTCGTTGTCTCCCTGAAGAAGAAGCCAGTCTCACTGCTACCATCCCCCTGCTGTATCCTCGTTGTCTCCCTGAAGAAGAAGCCAGTTCCACTGCTACCACCCCCTGCGTTACCCCTCTGTCTCCCTGAAGAAGAAGCCAGTTCACTGCTACCATCCCCTGCTGCATCCCCTCTGTCTCCATGAAGAAGAAGCCAGTCTCACTGTACCATCCCTGCTGCATCCCCTCTGTCACCATGAAGAAGAAGCCAGTCTCACTGCTACCGTCCCCCTGCTGCATCCCCTCTGTCTCCCTGAAGAAGAAGCCAGTCTCACTGCTACCATCCCCTGCTGTATCCTCGTTGTCTCCCTGAAGAAGAAGCCAGTCTCACTGCTACATCCCCTGCTGCATCCCCTCTGTCTCCCTGAAGAAGAAGCCAGTCTACTGCTACCATCCCCCTGCTGCATCCCCTCGTTGTCTCCCTGAAGAAGAAGCCAGTCTCACTGCTACCATCCCCTGCTGTATCCTCATTGTCTCCCTGAAGAAGAAGCCAGTCTCACTGCTACCATCCCCTGCTGTATCCTCGTTGTCACCTGAAGAAGAAGCCAGCTCACTGCTACCATCCCCTGCTGTATCCTCGTTGTCTCCCTGAAGAAGAAGCCAGTCTCACTGCTACCACCCCCTGCTGTATCCCCTCTGTCTCCCTGAAGAAGCCAGTCTCACTGCTACCATCCCCTGCTGCATCCCCTCTGTCTCCCTGAAGAAGAGCCAGTCTCACTGCTACCATCCCCTGTGCATCCCCTCGTTGTCTCCCTGAAGAAGCAGTCTCACTGCCACCATCCCCTGCTGCATCCCCTCTTGTCTCCTGAAGAAGAAGCCAGTCTCACTGCTACCATCCCCTGCTGCATCCCCTCTGTCTACCTGAAGAAGAAGCCAGTCTCACTGTACCATCCCCTGCTGTATCCTCGTTGTCTCCCTGAAGAAGAAGCCAGTCTCACTGCTACCACCCCTGCTGTATCCTCGTTGTCTGAAGAAGAAGCCAGTCTCAATGCTACCATCCCCTGCTGAATCCCCTCTGTCTCCTGAAGAAGAAGCCAGTCTCACTGCTACCATCCCCTGCTGTATCCTCGTGTCACCCTGAAGAAGAAGCCAGTCTCACTGCTACCATCCCCTGCTGAATCCTCTGTCTCCCTGAAGAAGAACCAGTCTCACTGCTACCATCCCCTGCTGTATCCTCGTTGTCTCCCTGAAGAAGAAGCAGTCTCACTGCTACCATCCCCCTGCTGTATCCTCGTTGTCTCCTGAAGAAGAAGCCAGTCTCACTGCTACCACCCCCTGCTGTATCCCCTCTGTCTCCCTGAAGAAGAAGCCAGTCTCACTGCTACCATCCCCTGCTGCATCCCCTCGTCTCCATGAAGAAGAAGCCAGTTCACTGCTACCATCCCCTGCTGCATCCCCTCGTTGTCTCCCTGAAGAAGAAGTAGTCTCACTGCACCATGCCCTGCTGCATCCCCTCTGTCTCCCTGAAGAAGAAGCCAGTCTCACTGCTACCATCCCCCTGCTGCATCCCCTCTGTCTCCCTGAAGAAGAAGCCAGTCTCACTGCTACCATCCCCTGCTGTATCCTCGTTGTCACCCTGAAGAAGAAGCCAGTCTCACTGCTACCATCCCCTGCTGAATCCCCTCTGTCTCCTGAAGAAGAAGCCAGTCTCACTGCTACCATCCCCTGCTGTATCCCGTTGTCTCCTGAAGAAAAGACAGTCTCACTGCTATCCCCCTGCTGCATCCCCTTGTCTCCCTGAAGAAGAAGCAGTCTCACTGCTACCATCCCCTGCTGTATCCTCGTTGTCTCCCGAAGAGAAGCCAGTCTCACTGCTACCATCCCCCTGCTGCATCCCCTCTGTCTCCCTGAAGAAGAAGCCAGTCTCACTGCTACCATCCCCCTGCTGCCTCCCCTCTGTCTCCCTGAAGAAGAAGCCAGTCTCACTGCTACCATCCCTGCTATCTGTTGTCTCCCTGAAGAAGAAGCCAGTCTCACTGCTACCATCCCCTGCTGAATCCCCTCTGTCTCCCTGAAGAAGAAGCCAGTCCACTGCTCACATTCCTGCTGCATCCCCTCTGTTCCTGAAGAAGAAGCCAGTCTCACTGCTACCATCCCTGCTGTATCCGTTGTTCCCTGAAGAAGAAGCCAGTCTCACTGCTACCACCCCCTGCTGTATCCCCTCTGTCTCCCTGAAGAAGAAGCAGTCTCATGCTACCATCCCCCTGCGATCCCCCTGTCTCCCTGAAGAAGAAGCCAGTCCCACTGCTACCACCCCTGCGTATCCCCTCGTCTCCTTGAAGAAGAGCCAGTCTCACTGCTACCATCCCCCTGCTGTATCTCGTTGTCTCCCTGAAGAAGAAGCCAGTCCACTGCTACCATCCCTGCTGTATCCTCGTTGTCTCCCTGAAGAGAAGCCAGTTCACTGCTAACGTCCCCCTGCTGATCCCCTCGTTGTCTCCTGAAGAAGAAGCCAGTTCACTGCTACCATCCCCTGCTGTATCCTCATTGTCTCCCTGAAGAAGAAGCCAGTTCACTGCTACCATCCCTGCTGTAACCTCGTGTCACCTGAAGAAGAAGCCAGTCTCACTGTACCATCCCCTGCTGGATCCTCGTTGTTCTCCTGAAGAAGAAGCCAGTCACTGCTACCACCCCTGCGTATCCCTTCTCCCTGAGAAGAAGCAGTCTCACTGTACCATCCCCTGCTGCATCCCCTCTGTCTCCCTGAAGAAGAGCCAGTCTCACTGCTACCATCCCTGCTGCATCCCCTCGTTGTCTCCCTGAAGAAGAAGCTAGTCTACTGCCACCATGCCCTGCTGCATCCCCTCTGTCTCCCTGAAGAAGAAGCCAGTTCTCAGCTACCATCCCCTGCTGCATCCCCTCTGTCTCCTGAAGAAGAAGCCAGTCTCACTGCTACCATCCCCCTGCTGTATCCTCGTTGTCTCCCTGAAGAAGAAGCCAGTCTCACTGCTACATCCCCCTGCTGCATCCTCGTTGTCCCCTGAAGAAGATGCCAGTCTCACTGCTAACCATCCCCTGCTGATAACAGCTTGTCATGTCAGTAGATAACAGCTTGTCATGTCAGTAGATAACAGCTTGTCATGTCAGTAGATAACAGCTTGTCATGTCAGTAGATAACAGCTTGTCATGTCAGTAGATACAGCTTGTCATGTCAGTAGATAACAGCTTGTCAAGTCAGTAGATAACAGCTTGTCATGTCAGTAGATAACAGCTTGTCAAGTCAGTAGATAACAGCTTGTCATGTCAGTAGATAACAGCTTGTTAAGTCAGTAGATAACAGCGTGTCATCAGTAGATAACAGCTTGTCATGTCAGAGATAACAGTTTGTCATGTCAGTAGATAACAGCTTGTCATGTCAGTAGATAACAGCTTGTCATGTCAGTAGATAACAGCTTGTCATGTCAGTAGATAACAGCTTGTCATGTCAGTAGATAACAGCCTGTCATGTCAGTAGATAACAGCTTGTCATGTCAGTAGATAACAGCTTGTCATGTCAGTAGACAACAGCCTGTCATGTCAGTAGACAACAGCCTGTCATGTCAGTAGATAACAGCTTGTCATGTCAGTAGATAACAGCTTGTCAAGTCAGTAGATAACAGCTTGCCATGTCAGTAGATAACAGCTTGTCAAGTCAGTAGATAACAGCTTGTCATGTCAGTAGATAACAGCTTGTCATGTCAGTAGATAACAGCTTGTCAAGTCAGTAGATAACAGCTTGTCAAGTCGGTAGATAACAGCGTGTCAAGTCAGTAGATAACAGCTTGTCATGTCAGTAGATAACAGCTTGTCAAGTCAGTAGATAACAGCTTGTCATGTCAGTAGATAACAGCTTGTCATGTCAGTAGATAACAGCTTGTCAAGTCAGTAGATAACAGCTTGTCATGTCAGTAGATAACAGCTTGTCAAGTCAGTAGATAACAGCTTGTCATGTCAGTAGATAACAGTTCGTCAAGTCAGTAGATAACAGCTTGTCACGTCAGTAGATAACAGCTTGTCAAGTCAGTAGATAACAGCTTGTCAGGTCAGTGGATAACAGCTTGTCAGGTCAGTAGATAACAGCTTGTCAAGTCAGTAGATAACATCTTGTCATTACAGTAGATAACAGCTTGTCATGTCAGTAGATAACAGCTTGTCAAGTCATTAGATAACAGCTTGTCATGTCAGTAGATAACAGCTTGTCAAGTCAGTAGATAACAGCTTGTCATGTCAGTAGATAACAGCTTGTCATGTCAGTAGATAACAGCTTGTCATGTCAGTAGATAACAGCTTGTCATGTCAGTAGATAACAGCTTGTCATGTCAGTAGATAACAGCTTGTCATGTCAGTAGATAACAGCTTGTCAAGTCAGTAGATAACAGCTTGTTAACCTGTTTGGCGTGCAAGCCCGACGTCGGTACACTTATGACAACAGCCAGCTCAAAGTGCAGGGCGCGAAATTCAAAAGATATTTTTTTTTAAATATTTAACTTTCACACATTAACAAGTCCAATACAGCATATGAAAGGTACACATCTTGTGAATCAAGCCAACATGTCCGATTTTTTAAATGTTTTACAGGGAAGACACAATATGTAAATCTATTAGCTAACCACGTTAGCAAAAGACACCACTTTTCTTACTCCATCAGTTTTTTACTCCATCAGTAGCTATCACAAATTCGACCAAATAAAGATATAAATAGCCACAAACCAAGAAACAACTTCATCAGATGACAGTCTGATAACACATTTATTGTATAGCATATGTTTTGTTAGAAAAATGTGCATATTTCAGGTATAAATCATAGTTTACATTGCAGCTACAGTCAGAAATTGCATCGAAAGCAGACAGAAAAATTACAGACACCAACGCCAAATAAGTAAATACTCATCATAAAACATTTCTGAAAAATACATAGGGTACAGCAATTGAAAGACAGGCATCTTGTGATTCCAGACAATATTTCCGATTTATCAAGTGTTTTACAGCGAAAACACAATATAGCGTTATATTAGCTTACCACAATAGCAAACATCACAACAGCATTGATTCAAGGCAAAAATAGCGATAACGTATAAACCACCAAAATATATTAATTTTTTCACTAACCTTCTCAGAATTCTTCAGATGACAGTCCTATAACATCATATTACACAATGCATATAGAGTTTGTTCGAAAATGTGCATATTTAGCGGCACAAATCGTGCTTATACAATGAAAATAGTGTCCAAATACTCAAGCAATCTGTCCGGCGCCATCTTGGAAAGGCCCCTATTCTTATTGAAAACTATTCATAAACTTGACTAAAAAAATACAGGTTGGACAGCAATTGAAAGACAAATTAGTTCTTAATGCAATCGCTGAATTACATTTTTAAAATTAACGTTACTGCGCAATGCAGGGTGCGATAAAGCAAGGCTACACTGCAAGTAATGGCGTCTTATGCATTTTACTTTTTCCAACAGAACAATGAATTATCAGCATAAATAGTTCTTACTTTTGGATGAACTCCCATCAGAATCTTGGGAAAGGTGTCCTTTGTCCAAAATAATCGTTGCTAGGTTGGAGAACGTCGTCTTCAACGTTGCAATTAGCAGTAAACAATAGCCATGTGGGCCAGAGATACCCAACTTCCTACAACGTCACGAAAATAAATACCCGAAAATCGCAATATACTGACATAAACTGATATAATTCGGTTTAAAATAAGAACATTACGATGTCTTTAACACTTATATCGAATAAAAACAGAGCCGGATATAACTAGGAGCTAAAACAAGAGCTTCTAACATGACATGCCAAGACCCTCCCTGCGTCAGAGCGAAAAGTGGAAAGATGGGACATTTCGGTTCCAAGCAATTTATAACCTTTGGGAACTACGTAGAAACTCCATTTCAAGTCTCCCTATTCGCTGACACCCAGGGGAAGGCGTATGCAGTGCATCTCAACCAATAGAGGACAGGCAAATTAATACACAGGTCTCAGAACAGCCAGCAAAATTCTGCATTCTGACATACACATAGGAAAATTGCTCTAAGTCGAGTTCTGTTTCACCCACAGATATAATTCAAACGGTTTTAGAAACTAGAGAGTGTTTTCTATCCAATAGTAATAATAATATGCATATTGTACGAGCAAGAATTGAGTACGAGGCCTTTTTGAAATGGGCACCTTTTATCTGGCTACTCAATACTGCCCCTTGAGCCCAAAGAGGTTAAGTCAGTAGATAACAGCTTGTCATGTCAGTAGATAACAGCTTGTCAAGTCAGTAGATAACAGCTTGTCATGTCAGTAGATAACAGCTTGTCAAGTCAGTAGATAACAGCGTGTCATGTCAGTAGATAACAGCTTGTCATGTCAGTAGATAACAGCTTGTCATGTCAGTAGATAACAGCTTGTCAAGTCAGTAGATAACAGCTTGTCATGTCAGTAGATAACAGCTTGTCATGTCAGTAGATAACAGCTTGTCAAGTCAGTAGATAACAGCTTGTCATGTCAGTAGATAACAGTTTGTCAAGTCAGTAGATAACAGCTTGTCATGTCAGTAGATAACAGCTTGTCAAGTCAGTAGATAACAGCTTGTCATGTCAGTAGATAACAGCTTGTCAAGTCAGTAGATAACAGCTTGTCAAGTCAGTAGATAACAGCGTGTCAAGTCAGTAGATAACAGCTTGTCATGTCAGTAGATAACAGCTTGTCAAGTCAGTAGATAACAGCTTGTCATGTCAGTAGATAACAGCTTGTCATGTCAGTAGATAGCAGCTTGTCAAGTCAGTAGATAACAGCTTGTCATGTCAGTAGATAACAGCTTGTCATGTCAGTAGATAACAGCTTGTCATGTCAGTAGATAACAGCTTGTCATGTCAGTAGATAACAGCTTGTCAAGTCAGTAGATAACAGTTTGTCAAGTCAGTAGATACAGCAGCTTGTCATGTCAGTAGATAACAGCTTGTCATGTCAGTAGATAACAGCTTGTCAAGTCAGTAGATAACAGCTTGTCAAGTCAGTAGATAACAGCTTGTCAAGTCAGTAGATAACAGCTTGTCATGTCAGTAGATAACAGCTTGTCATGTCAGTAGATAACAGCTTGTCATGTCAGTAGATAACAGCTTGTTAAGTCAGTAGATAACAGCGTGTCAAGTCAGTAGATAACAGTGTGTCATGTCAGTAGATAACAGCTTGTCATGTCAGTAGATAACAGCTTGTCAAGTCAGTAGATAACAGCTTGTCATGTCAGTAGATAACAGCTTGTCATGTCAGTAGATAACAGCTTGTCAAGTCAGTAGATAACAGCTTGTCATGTCAGTAGATAACAGCTTGTCATGTCAGTAGATAACAGCTTGTCATGTCAGTAGATAACAGCTTGTCATGTCAGTAGATAACAGCTTGTCAAGTCAGTAGATAACAGTTTGTCAAGTCAGTAGATAACAGCTTGTCAAGTCAGTAGATAACAGCTTGCCATGTCAGTAGATAACAGCTTGTCAAGTCAGTAGATAACAGCTTGTCATGTCAGTAGATAACAGCTTGTCATGTCAGTAGATAACAGCTTGTCAAGTCAGTAGATAACAGCTTGTCAAGTCGGTAGATAACAGCGTGTCAAGTCAGTAGATAACAGCTTGTCATGTCAGTAGATAACAGCTTGTTATGTCAGTACATAACAGCTTGTCAAGTCAGTAGTTTTCAGCTTGTCATGTCAGTAGATAACAGCTTGTCAAGTCAGTAGATAACAGCTTGTCATGTCAGTAGATAACAGCTAGTCATGTCAGTAGATAACAGCTTGTCATGTCAGTAGATAACAGCTTGTCAAGTCAGTAGATAACAGCTTGTCATGTCAGTAGATAACAGCTTGTTAAGTCAGTAGATAACAGCTTGTCATGTCAGTAGATAACAGCTTGTCATGTCAGTAGATAACAGCTTGTCATGTCAGTAGATAACAGCTTGTCATGTCAGTAGATAACAGCTTGTCATGTCAGTAGATAACAGCTTGTCATGTCAGTAGATAACAGCTTGTCAAGTCAGTAGATAACAGCTTGTCATGTCAGTAGATAACAGCTTGTCAAGTCAGTAGATAACAGCTTGTCATGTCAGTAGATAACAGCTTGTTAAGTCAGTAGATAACAGCGTGTCATGTCAGTAGATAACAGCTTGTCATGTCAGTAGATAACAGTTTGTCATGTCAGTAGATAACAGCTTGTCATGTCAGTAGATAACAGCTTGTCATGTCAGTAGATAACAGCTTGTCATGTCAGTAGATAACAGCTTGTCATGTCAGTAGATAACAGCCTGTCATGTCAGTAGATAACAGCTTGTCATGTCAGTAGATAACAGCTTGTCATGTCAGTAGACAACAGCCTGTCATGTCAGTAGACAACAGCCTGTCATGTCAGTAGATAACAGCTTGTCATGTCAGTAGATAACAGCTTGTCAAGTCAGTAGATAACAGCTTGCCATGTCAGTAGATAACAGCTTGTCAAGTCAGTAGATAACAGCTTGTCATGTCAGTAGATAACAGCTTGTCATGTCAGTAGATAACAGCTTGTCAAGTCAGTAGATAACAGCTTGTCAAGTCGGTAGATAACAGCGTGTCAAGTCAGTAGATAACAGCTTGTCATGTCAGTAGATAACAGCTTGTCAAGTCAGTAGATAACAGCTTGTCATGTCAGTAGATAACAGCTTGTCAAGTCAGTAGATAACAGCTTGTCATGTCAGTAGATAACAGCTTGTCAAGTCAGTAGATAACAGCTTGTCATGTCAGTAGATAACAGTTCGTCAAGTCAGTAGATAACAGCTTGTCACGTCAGTAGATAACAGCTTGTCAAGTCAGTAGATAACAGCTTGTCAGGTCAGTGGATAACAGCTTGTCAGGTCAGTAGATAACAGCTTGTCAAGTCAGTAGATAACATCTTGTCATTACAGTAGATAACAGCTTGTCATGTCAGTAGATAACAGCTTGTCAAGTCATTAGATAACAGCTTGTCATGTCAGTAGATAACAGCTTGTCAAGTCAGTAGATAACAGCTTGTCATGTCAGTAGATAACAGCTTGTCATGTCAGTAGATAACAGCTTGTCATGTCAGTAGATAACAGCTTGTCATGTCAGTAGATAACAGCTTGTCATGTCAGTAGATAACAGCTTGTCATGTCAGTAGATAACAGCTTGTCAAGTCAGTAGATAACAGCTTGTTAACCTGTTTGGCGTGCAAGCCCGACGTCGGTACACTTATGACAACAGCCAGCTCAAAGTGCAGGGCGCGAAATTCAAAAGATATTTTTTTTTAAATATTTAACTTTCACACATTAACAAGTCCAATACAGCATATGAAAGGTACACATCTTGTGAATCAAGCCAACATGTCCGATTTTTTAAATGTTTTACAGGGAAGACACAATATGTAAATCTATTAGCTAACCACGTTAGCAAAAGACACCACTTTTCTTACTCCATCAGTTTTTTACTCCATCAGTAGCTATCACAAATTCGACCAAATAAAGATATAAATAGCCACAAACCAAGAAACAACTTCATCAGATGACAGTCTGATAACACATTTATTGTATAGCATATGTTTTGTTAGAAAAATGTGCATATTTCAGGTATAAATCATAGTTTACATTGCAGCTACAGTCAGAAATTGCACCGAAAGCAGACAGAAAAATTACAGACACCAACGCCAAATAAGTAAATACTCATCATAAAACATTTCTGAAAAATACATAGGGTACAGCAATTGAAAGACAGGCATCTTGTGATTCCAGACAATATTTCCGATTTATCAAGTGTTTTACAGCGAAAACACAATATAGCGTTATATTAGCTTACCACAATAGCAAACATCACAACAGCATTGATTCAAGGCAAAAATAGCGATAACGTATAAACCACCAAAATATATTAATTTTTTCACTAACCTTCTCAGAATTCTTCAGATGACAGTCCTATAACATCATATTACACAATGCATATAGAGTTTGTTCGAAAATGTGCATATTTAGCGGCACAAATCGTGCTTATACAATGAAAATAGTGTCCAAATACTCAAGCAATCTGTCCGGCGCCATCTTGGAAAGGCCCCTATTCTTATTGAAAACTATTCATAAACTTGACTAAAAAAATACAGGTTGGACAGCAATTGAAAGACAAATTAGTTCTTAATGCAATCGCTGAATTACATTTTTAAAATTAACGTTACTGCGCAATGCAGGGTGCGATAAAGCAAGGCTACACTGCAAGTAATGGCGTCTTATGCATTTTACTTTTTCCAACAGAACAATGAATTATCAGCATAAATAGTTCTTACTTTTGGATGAACTCCCATCAGAATCTTGGGAAAGGTGTCCTTTGTCCAAAATAATCGTTGCTAGGTTGGAGAACGTCGTCTTCAACGTTGCAATTAGCAGTAAACAATAGCCATGTGGGCCAGAGATACCCAACTTCCTACAACGTCACGAAAATAAATACCCGAAAATCGCAATATACTGACATAAACTGATATAATTCGGTTTAAAATAAGAACATTACGATG
Source organism: Salvelinus namaycush (assembly GCF_016432855.1). NCBI lineage: Eukaryota > Metazoa > Chordata > Actinopteri > Salmoniformes > Salmonidae > Salvelinus > Salvelinus namaycush. The sequence goes on from NC_052333.1 coordinate 5,486,102, forward strand.
TCTTTAACACCTATATCGAATAAAAACAGAGCCGGATATAACTAGGAGCTAAAACAAGAGCTTCTAACATGACATGCCAAGACCCTCCCTGCGTCAGAGCGAAAAGTGGAAAGATGGGACATTTCGGTTCCAAGCAATTTATAACCTTTGGGAACTACGTAGAAACTCCATTTCAAGTCTCCCTATTCGCTGACACCCAGGGGAAGGCGTATGCAGTGCATCTCAACCAATAGAGGACAGGCAAATTAATACACAGGTCTCAGAACAGCCAGCAAAATTCTGCATTCTGACATACACATAGGAAAATTGCTCTAAGTCGAGTTCTGTTTCACCCACAGATATAATTCAAACGGTTTTAGAAACTAGAGAGTGTTTTCTATCCAATAGTAATAATAATATGCATATTGTACGAGCAAGAATTGAGTACGAGGCCTTTTTGAAATGGGCACCTTTTATCTGGCTACTCAATACTGCCCCTTGAGCCCAAAGAGGTTAAGTCAGTAGATAACAGCTTGTCATGTCAGTAGATAACAGCTTGTCAAGTCAGTAGATAACAGCTTGTCATGTCAGTAGATAACAGCTTGTCAAGTCAGTAGATAACAGCGTGTCATGTCAGTAGATAACAGCTTGTCATGTCAGTAGATAACAGCTTGTCATGTCAGTAGATAACAGCTTGTCAAGTCAGTAGATAACAGCTTGTCATGTCAGTAGATAACAGCTTTTCATGTCAGTAGATAACAGCTTGTCAAGTCAGTAGATAACAGCTTGTCATGTCAGTAGATAACAGTTTGTCAAGTCAGTAGATAACAGCTTGTCATGTCAGTAGATAACAGCTTGTCAAGTCAGTAGATAACAGCTTGTCATGTCAGTAGATAACAGCTTGTCAAGTCAGTAGATAACAGCTTGTCAAGTCGGTAGATAACAGCGTGTCAAGTCAGTAGATAACAGCTTGTCATGTCAGTAGATAACAGCTTGTCAAGTCAGTAGATAACAGCTTGTCATGTCAGTAGATAACAGCTTGTCATGTCAGTAGATAGCAGCTTGTCATGTCAGTAGATAACAGCTTGTCATGTCAGTAGATAACAGCTTGTCATGTCAGTAGATAACAGCTTGTCATGTCAGTAGATAACAGCTTGTCATGTCAGTAGATAACAGCTTGTCAAGTCAGTAGATAACAGTTTGTCAAGTCAGTAGATAACAGCTTGTCATGTCAGTAGATAACAGCTTGTCATGTCAGTAGATAACAGCTTGTCAAGTCAGTAGATAACAGCTTGTCAAGTCAGTAGATAACAGCTTGTCAAGTCAGTAGATAACAGCTTGTCATGTCAGTAGATAACAGCTTGTCATGTCAGTAGATAACAGCTTGTCATGTCAGTAGATAACAGCTTGTTAAGTCAGTAGATAACAGCGTGTCAAGTCAGTAGATAACAGTGTGTCATGTCAGTAGATAACAGCTTGTCATGTCAGTAGATAACAGCTTGTCAAGTCAGTAGATAACAGCTTGTCATGTCAGTAGATAACAGCTTGTCATGTCAGTAGATAACAGCTTGTCAAGTCAGTAGATAACAGCTTGTCATGTCAGTAGATAACAGCTTGTCATGTCAGTAGATAACAGCTTGTCATGTCAGTAGATAACAGCTTGTCATGTCAGTAGATAACAGCTTGTCAAGTCAGTAGATAACAGTTTGTCAAGTCAGTAGATAACAGCTTGTCATGTCAGTAGATAACAGCTTGTCATGTCAGTAGATAACAGCTTGTCAAGTCAGTAGATAACAGCTTGTCAAGTCAGTAGATAACAGCTTGTCAAGTCAGTAGATAACAGCTTGTCATGTCAGTAGATAACAGCTTGTCATGTCAGTAGATAACAGCTTGTCATGTCAGTAGATAACAGCTTGTTAAGTCAGTAGATAACAGCGTGTCAAGTCAGTAGATAACAGCGTGTCATGTCAGTAGATAACAGCTTGTCAAGTCAGTAGATAACAGCTTGTCATGTCAGTAGATAACAGCTTGTCATGTCAGTAGATAACAGCTTGTCAAGTCAGTAGATAACAGCTTGTTAACTTCTAGTTCCTCCCAAACCCGGATCCGGGAGCACCCCCACCAGTAAAAAAGCTGACTAGCATAGCCTAGCATAGCGTCACAAGTAAATACTAGCATCTAAATATCATTAAATCACAAGTCCAAGACACCAGATGAAAGATACACTTCTTGTGAATCTAGCCACCATTTCTGATTTTTAAAATGTTTTACAGGGAAGACACAATATGTAAATCTATTAGCTAACCACGTTAGCAAAAGACACAATTTTTCTTACTCCACCATATTTTCACTCCATCAGTAGCTATCACCAATTCGACCAAATAAAGATATAAATAGCCACTAACCAAGAAAAAACTTCATCAGATGACAGTCTGATAACATATTTATTGTATAGCATATGTTTTGTTAGAAAAATGTGCATATTTCAGGTATAAATCATAGTTTACAATTGCAGCCCCCATCACAACTCTCACTAAAATGACTAGAATAACTACAGAGACCATCGTGTATTAGCTAATTACTCATCACAAAACATTTCTTAAAAATACACAGCGTACAGCAATTGAAAGACACAGATCTTGTGAATCAAGACAATATTTCAGATTTTCTAAGTGTTTTACAGCGAAAACACAATATATCGTTATATTAGCTTACCACAATAGCAAACCAGACAACAGCATTGATTCCAGCCAAACACAGCGATAACGTATTCACCACCAAAATAAATTAATTTTTCACTAACCTTCTCAGAATTCTTCAGATGACAGTCCTGTAACATCATATTACACAATCCATATAGGTTTTGTTCGAAAATGTGCATATTTAGCAGCACAAATCGTGGTTATACAATGTGATCAGTGGCAACAGGTCATGCATTCTGGCCGGCGCCATCTTGGAAAGGCACCTAATCTAATCAATAAATAATCGTAAACTTGACTAAAAAATACAGGTTGGACATCAAATGAAAGATGCATTAGTTATTAATGCAACCGCTGAGTTAGATTTTTAAAATTAACGTTACTAGACATACAGTGTGCGTTACAGCCAGACTAGTGCCGCAATAATGGCGGACAAATCCGTTTACATTTTTCCACATAAATACGGAATAACATCATAAATAGCTCTTACTTTTGGACGAGCTTCCATCAGAATCTTGTGCAAGTGGTCCCTTGTCCAAAAGAATCGTTGCTTGGTTGTAAAACGTCGTCTTCAACTTCGGAATTAGCAGCTAAGAATAGCTATGTGGCCATAGCATGCCCAAATCCTCCAAACGCAATACTAAGGAAATTCCGAAAATAGCAATATACTCGCATAAACTGATATAACTCGGTTTAAAATAACTTCGTTATGATGTTTCTAACACCTATATCGAATTAAATTACAGACGGATATATCTAAGGTCGATAACTGAGCGTTTCAAAATGCCATCCTGAGGTCCTGCTTTGCGCAATGACGAACGTCGAAAAGAGAGCTCCCCTCGTTCCTTGGCCTTTTATAAACTCTGAGAACTACGTAGACACTCCATTCCACTTCTCATTGGTTACTGACATCCAGGGGAAGGCGGGTGCAGTTCATGTCGACCCATAGGATACATACAGAGCTTTAAACTGATCTGAGAACAGAGCCTAATTTTCAGACCTTCGCAGTTCCTGTCATGGATTTCGCTGCAGAAAGAGTTCTGGTTCACTCACAGACAGAATTCAAACGGTTTTAGAAACTAGAGATTGTTTTCTATCCAATAGTAATAATAATATGCATATTGTACGAGCAAGAATTGAGTACGAGGCAGTTTAATTTGGAGACCAATTTTCACTAAGTCGAAACAGCACCCACCAATATTCTCAAGAGGTTTAAGTCAGTAGATAACAGCGTGTCAAGTCAGTAGATAACAGCTTGTCATGTCAGTAGATAACAGCGTGTCATGTCAGTAGATAACAGCTTGTCATGTCAGTAGATAACAGCTTGTCATGTCAGTAGATAACAGCTTGTCATGTCAGTAGATAACAGCTTGTCATGTCAGTAGATAACAGCTTGTCATGTCAGTAGATAACAGCTTGTTAAGTCAGTAGATAACAGCTTGTCATGTCAGTAGATAACAGTTTGTCATGTCAGTAGATAACAGCTTGTCATGTCAGTAGATAACAGCTTGTCATGTCAGTAGATAACAGCTTGTCATGTCAGTAGATAACAGCTTGTCATGTCAGTAGATAACAGCTTGTCATGTCAGTAGATAACAGCTTGTCAAGTCAGTAGATAACAGCTTGTCATGTCAGTAGATAACAGCTTGTCAAGTCAGTAGATAACAGCTTGTCATGTCAGTAGATAACAGTTCGTCAAGTCAGTAGATAACAGCTTGTCACGTCAGTAGATAACAGCTTGTCAAGTCAGTAGATAACAGCTTGTCAAGTCAGTGGATAACATCTTGTCATTACAGTAGATAACAGCTTGTCATGTCAGTAGATAACAGCTTGTCATGTCAGTAGATAACAGCTTGTCATGTCAGTAGATAACAGTTCGTCAAGTCAGTAGATAACAGCTTGTCACGTCAGTAGATAACAGCTTGTCAAGTCAGTAGATAACAGCTTGTCAAGTCAGTGGATAACAGCTTGTCAGGTCAGTAGATAACAGCTTGTCAAGTCAGTAGATAACATCTTGTCATTACAGTAGATAACAGCTTGTCATGTCAGTAGATAACAGCTTGTCAAGTCATTAGATAACAGCTTGTCATGTCAGTAGATAACAGCTTGTCAAGTCAGTAGATAACAGCTTGTCATGTCAGTAGATAACAGCTTGTCATGTCAGTAGATAACAGCTTGTCATGTCAGTAGATAACAGCTTGTCATGTCAGTAGATAACAGCTTGTCATGTCAGTAGATAACAGCTTGTCAAGTCAGTAGATAACAGCTTGTTAACCTGTTTGGCGTGCAAGCCCGACGTCGGTACACTTATGACAACAGCCAGCTCAAAGTGCAGGGCGCGAAATTCAAAAGATATTTTTTTTAAATATTTAACTTTCACACATTAACAAGTCCAATACAGCATATGAAAGGTACACATCTTGTGAATCAAGCCAACATTTCCGATTTTTAAAATGTTTTACAGGGAAGACACAATATGTAAATCTATTAGCTAACCACGTTAGCAAAAGACACCACTTTTCTTACTCCATCAGTTTTTTACTCCATCAGTAGCTATCACAAATTCGACCAAATAAAGATATAAATAGCCACAAACCAAGAAACAACTTCATCAGATGACAGTCTGATAACACATTTATTGTATAGCATATGTTTTGTTAGAAAAATGTGCATATTTCAGGTATAAATCATAGTTTACATTGCAGCTACAGTCAGAAATTGCACCGAAAGCAGACAGAAAAATTACAGACACCAACGCCAAATAACTAAATACTCATCATAAAACATTTCTGAAAAATACATAGGGTACAGCAATTGAAAGACAGGCATCTTGTGATTCCAGACAATATTTCCGATTTATCAAGTGTTTTACAGCGAAAACACAATATAGCGTTATATTAGCTTACCACAATAGCAAACATCACAACAGCATTGATTCAAGGCAAAAATAGCGATAACGTATAAACCACCAAAATATATTAACTTCTTGCCACTATAGGGGGTGCTGTTTCGCATTAGCATAATTTGCTCTCCAGATTAAACTGCCTAGTACTCAATTCTTGCTCGTACAATATGCATATTATTGTTATTATTGGATAGAAAACACTCTCTAGTTTCTATAGCCGTTTGAATTATGTCTCTGAGTGGAACAGAACTCATTCTACAGCACTTTTCCTCCCAGTGTGTGAAATTTCAGAAATCTTGGCCTCTGGTTCCAGATCAGTTTTAAAGTCCCTGTAAATCCTATGAGGATACAAACACTGCCCACGCCTTCCTCTAGATGTCAGTAAGTGGTGACAATTTGAATGGAGTCGATTGCGCAATCAGTGCCTGTATAAAACGGCAAAGACCGAATGTACCGTCCCTTTGCTCCCTGCGCCTGACGCAGGATGGACGTTGGACCTCCTCTCTTTCCAAGCTTTGGTTTAGCCACTTATATATCGCCGGTCATGTTTTTACTCGTTATTGGTGTTAAAAACATCATAAGGTAGTTAATTTAAACCGTTTTATAGCAATTTATATCCGTTTAGTGCGATTTTGAGGCAGTTCTATGTGACGCCCATCCAAGAGCTGGGCACGTTTCGGGGTCCCGGTCGAACGTTAGTGGGCATTTCGACGGACAGAGGACATCTTTCGACCAAAAGAAGATTAGACCCAAGAAAGGATACATTGCCCAAGATTCTGATGGAAGATCACCTCATAGTAAGAAATATTTAAGATGATAAATCGTTGTTCTGTCGAAAATTTTTAAACGCATATTCCGCCATTTTGTTTGGTATAGCTTCGCTTGGCGAACCCTGTATTGCACAGTAAGGATAATTTTAGAAATGTAATTCAGCGATTGCATTAAGAACTAATTTGTCTTTCGATAGCTGTCCAACTTATATTTTTTTAGTCAAGTTTATGAATAGTTATCCATGAGACAAGATCACTGTGAAAGATGGCGTCCGACATTTTCAGGCTAGTTTTGCTAGTATTGTCATTGTATAACCACGGTTGTTTGTGGCTAAATATGCACATTTTCGAACAAACTCTATATGTATGTTGTAATATGATGTTACAGGAGTGTCATCGGAAGAATTCTGAGAAGGTTAGTGAAAAAATTAATATATTTTGGCGATGATAACGATATCGCTCTCTTTGGCTTGAATCAATGGTCGGGTAACGTTTGCATATGTGGTATGCTAATATAACGATTTATTGTGTTTTCGCTGTAAAACACTTAGAACATCTGAAATATTGTCTGAATTCACAAGATCTGTGTCTTTCCATTGCTGTGAGTTGTGTATTTTTAAGAAATGTTTTATGATTAGTAATTAGGTAATACACGTTGCTCTGTGTATTTATTCTAGTCGAGTTGTGATGGTGGGTGCAATTGTAAACTAGGATTTATACCTGAAATATGCACATTTTTCTAACAAAACCTATCCTATACAATAAATATGTTATCAGACTGTCATCTGATGAGGTTTTTTCTTGGTTAGTGGCTATCAATATCTTTATTTGGCCGAATTGGTGATAGCACCTGATGGAGTAAGAAACTGATGGAGTTAGGAAAGTGCTGTCTTTTGCTAACGTGGTTAGCTAATAGATTTACATATTTTGTCTTCCCTGTAAAACATTTAAAAAATCTGAAATGGTGGCTTTATTCACAAGATCTGTATCTTTCATTTGGTGTCTTGGACTTGTGATTTAATGATATTTAGATGCTACTATTTAATTGTGACGCTATGCTAGCGATGCTAATCAGTGTGGGGGGGGTGGGGGGTGATCCCGGATCCGGGGTTGAGGTTCGGTAAAGGTTAATTTTTTCACTAACCTTCTCAGAATTCTTCAGATGACAGTCCTATAACATCATATTACACAATGCATATAGAGTTTGTTCGAAAATGTGCATATTTAGCGGCACAAATCGTGCTTATACAATGAAAATAGTGTCCAAATACTCAAGCAATCTGTCCGGCGCCATCTTGGAAAGGCCCCTATTCTTATTGAAAACTATTCATAAACTTGACTAAAAAAATACAGGTTGGACAGCAATTGAAAGACAAATTAGTTCTTAATGCAATCGCTGAATTACATTTTTAAAATTAACGTTACTGCGCAATGCAGGGTGCGATAAAGCAAGGCTACACTGCAAGTAATGGCGTCTTATGCATTTTACTTTTTCCAACAGAACAATGAATTATCAGCATAAATAGTTCTTACTTTTGGATGAACTCCCATCAGAATCTTGGGAAAGGTGTCCTTTGTCCAAAATAATCGTTGCTAGGTTGGAGAACGTCGTCTTCAACGTTGCAATTAGCAGTAAACAATAGCCATGTGGGCCAGAGATACCCAACTTCCTACAACGTCACGAAAATAAATACCTGAAAATCGCAATATACTGACATAAACTGATATAATTCGGTTTAAAATAAGAACATTACGATGTCTTTAACACCTATATCGAATAAAAACAGAGCCGGATATAACTAGGAGCTAAAACAAGAGCTTCTAACATGACATGCCAAGACCCTCCCTGCGTCAGAGCGAAAAGTGGAAAGATGGGACATTTCGGTTCCAAGCAATTTATAACCTTTGGGAACTACGTAGAAACTCCATTTCAAGTCTCCCTATTCGCTGACACCCAGGGGAAGGCGTATGCAGTGCATCTCAACCAATAGAGGACAGGCAAATTAATACACAGGTCTCAGAACAGCCAGCAAAATTCTGCATTCTGACATACACATAGGAAAATTGCTCTAAGTCGAGTTCTGTTTCACCCACAGATATAATTCAAACGGTTTTAGAAACTAGAGAGTGTTTTCTATCCAATAGTAATAATAATATGCATATTGTACGAGCAAGAATTGAGTACGAGGCCTTTTTGAAATGGGCACCTTTTATCTGGCTACTCAATACTGCCCCTTGAGCCCAAAGAGGTTAAGTCAGTAGATAACAGCTTGTCATGTCAGTAGATAACAGCTTGTCAAGTCAGTAGATAACAGCTTGTCATGTCAGTAGATAACAGCTTGTCAAGTCAGTAGATAACAGCGTGTCATGTCAGTAGATAACAGCTTGTCATGTCAGTAGATAACAGCTTGTCATGTCAGTAGATAACAGCTTGTCAAGTCAGTAGATAACAGCTTGTCATGTCAGTAGATAACAGCTTTTCATGTCAGTAGATAACAGCTTGTCAAGTCAGTAGATAACAGCTTGTCATGTCAGTAGATAACAGTTTGTCAAGTCAGTAGATAACAGCTTGTCATGTCAGTAGATAACAGCTTGTCAAGTCAGTAGATAACAGCTTGTCATGTCAGTAGATAACAGCTTGTCAAGTCAGTAGATAACAGCTTGTCAAGTCGGTAGATAACAGCGTGTCAAGTCAGTAGATAACAGCTTGTCATGTCAGTAGATAACAGCTTGTCAAGTCAGTAGATAACAGCTTGTCATGTCAGTAGATAACAGCTTGTCATGTCAGTAGATAGCAGCTTGTCAAGTCAGTAGATAACAGCTTGTCATGTCAGTAGATAACAGCTTGTCATGTCAGTAGATAACAGCTTGTCATGTCAGTAGATAACAGCTTGTCATGTCAGTAGATAACAGCTTGTCAAGTCAGTAGATAACAGTTTGTCAAGTCAGTAGATAACAGCTTGTCATGTCAGTAAATAACAGCTTGTCATGTCAGTAGATAACAGCTTGTCAAGTCAGTAGATAACAGCTTGTCAAGTCAGTAGATAACAGCTTGTCAAGTCAGTAGATAACAGCTTGTCAAGTCAGTAGATAACAGCTTGTCAAGTCAGTAGATAACAGCTTGTCATGTCAGTAGATAACAGCTTGTCATGTCAGTAGATAACAGCTTGTCAAGTCAGTAGATAACAGCTTGTCAAGTCAGTAGATAACAGCTTGTCATGTCAGTAGATAACAGCTTGTCATGTCAGTAGATAACAGCTTGTCAAGTCAGTAGATAACAGCTTGTCAAGTCGGTAGATAACAGCTTGTCAAGTCAGTAGATAACAGCTTGTCATGTCATGTCAGTAGATAACAGCTTGTCAAGTCAGTAGATAACAGCTTGTCAAGTCAGTAGATAACAGCGTGTCAAGTCAGTAGATAACAGCTTGTCATGTCAGTAGATAACAGCTTGTCAAGTCGGTAGATAACAGCGTGTCAAGTAAGTAGATAACAGCTTGTCATGTCAGTAGATAACAGCTTGTCAAGTCAGTAGATAACAGCTTGTCATGTCAGTAGATAACAGCTTGTCATGTCAGTAGATAACAGCTTGTCAAGTCAGTAGATAACAGCTTGTCATGTCAGTAGATAACAGCTTGTCATGTCAGTAGATAACAGCTTGTCATGTCAGTAGATAACAGCTTGTCATGTCAGTAGATAACAGCTTGTCAAGTCAGTAGATAACAGTTTGTCAAGTCAGTAGATAACAGCTTGTCATGTCAGTAGATAACAGCTTGTCATGTCAGTAGACAACAGCCTGTCATGTCAGTAGACAACAGCCTGTCATGTCAGTAGATAACAGCTTGTCATGTCAGTAGATAACAGCTTGTCAAGTCAGTAGATAACAGCTTGTCATGTCAGTAGATAACAGATTGTCATGTCAGTAGATAACAGCTTGTCAAGTCAGTAGATAACAGCTTGTCATGTCAGTAGATAACAGCTTGTCAAGTCAGTAGATAACAGCTTGTCATGTCAGTAGATAACAGTTCGTCAAGTCAGTAGATAACAGCTTGTCACGTCAGTAGATAACAGCTTGTCAAGTCAGTAGATAACAGCTTGTCAAGTCAGTGGATAACAGCTTGTCAGGTCAGTAGATAACAGCTTGTCAAGTCAGTAGATAACATCTTGTCATTACAGTAGATAACAGCTTGTCATGTCAGTAGATAACAGCTTGTCAAGTCATTAGATAACAGCTTGTCATGTCAGTAGATAACAGCTTGTCAAGTCAGTAGATAACAGCTTGTCATGTCAGTAGATAACAGCTTGTCATGTCAGTAGATAACAGCTTGTCATGTCAGTAGATAACAGCTTGTCATGTCAGTAGATAACAGCTTGTCATGTCAGTAGATAACAGCTTGTCAAGTCAGTAGATAACAGCTTGTTAACCTGTTTGGCGTGCAAGCCCGACGTCGGTACACTTATGACAACAGCCAGCTCAAAGTGCAGGGCGCGAAATTCAAAAGATATTTTTTTTAAATATTTAACTTTCACACATTAACAAGTCCAATACAGCATATGAAAGGTACACATCTTGTGAATCAAGCCAACATTTCCGATTTTTAAAATGTTTTACAGGGAAGACACAATATGTAAATCTATTAGCTAACCACGTTAGCAAAAGACACCACTTTTCTTACTCCATCAGTTTTTTACTCCATCAGTAGCTATCACAAATTCGACCAAATAAAGATATAAATAGCCACAAACCAAGAAACAACTTCATCAGATGACAGTCTGATAACACATTTATTGTATAGCATATGTTTTGTTAGAAAAATGTGCATATTTCAGGTATAAATCATAGTTTACATTGCAGCTACAGTCAGAAATTGCACCGAAAGCAGACAGAAAAATTACAGACACCAACGCCAAATAACTAAATACTCATCATAAAACATTTCTGAAAAATACATAGGGTACAGCAATTGAAAGACAGGCATCTTGTGATTCCAGACAATATTTCTGATTTATCAAGTGTTTTACAGCGAAAACACAATATAGCGTTATATTAGCTTACCACAATAGCAAACATCACAACAGCATTGATTCAAGGCAAAAATAGCGATAACGTATAAACCACCAAAATATATTAATAATATTTATTGCCACTAGTGGCAACCGTTCATCAGAGGATTTTCTCTAGCATACAATTCTCTCAAGATTCTATTTGACTCTGTGGCAACAATATTTATTGCCACTAGTGGCAAACAATTTACCAGAAGACGTTTCTGGTGAACACATGAGTTCCAAGACCAGTAACCGTTGATGGAAACCAAGTTATATTAGCTACTAACCATGTCTAACTTATTAATTAAACGTCCTAATAACCTTTAACATTTTGTTAGGTAAATTATGCCTTTTTAGCAATGTCATGTTCTTTGGGATAGAGTGAAACACATTTTGTTGATACCATTTTCATTCTGACTGGCTAGCGCTTAGCTAGCTAACATTAGCTATCATATTTTTGTACAATTCATGTGATAGGTAGCTAGCAACCTAACGATTTACCTAAACACTTATAGTTTTAGGTGAATACGTTGGCTTTCTTGTAATACCAATATGCATGTCAATATGCCAGCATGTCAGTATGTTAGCTAGCACAACAGCTAAGGTAGCTCCTCCTAAACATGACCCCCCCCAAACCGCGCTTCTTAACACCCGCCCACATAACCTGGAAGACAGCCGTAACAATGTGTCAGAGGAAACGATGTTCACCTGACGACCGTGGTCAGCCTGCAGGCGCCCGGCCCACCACAAGGAGTCAATAGAGCATGATGAGCCAAGTAAAGCTACCTTAGCTTCCTAGCTAAGTCTGACACTTCTTCTTCTTCTTCTCATGCTTGCATAGTGATTGAGTTGGTTAGCGTTACTGTAACTACTGGTTTCCAACAATATGAGTTGATATCACATCGAAGCAAAACATGTCCATTTTGCAGATGGATACCCTTCCCTTACCCATGGTGTTGGAAGAAGCTGGAGGAGGAGGACGCATCAACATTTCTTTGGAGTGATAAAAGAGAGTAACGTCTTCAAGATTGATAATGTCTTATGCTCGGAAATGTAGTCCATACATTCATTCTTGGTAAATAATTTGAACTTTAATTTGCTTTAAACTAGTAGCTATCTCCTCATGTTTCTTCTCTCTTTCTATAATTGTAATTTTAATTTTGTATTTTACTTTATCTCTGGGCTCGGGAGGCAAAGGTCGAGTCATGCGTCCTCCTAAACATGACCCCCCCCAAACCGCGCTTCTTAACACCCGCCCACATAACCTGGAAGACAGCCGTAACAATGTGTCAGAGGAAACGATGTTCACCTGACGACCGTGGTCAGCCTGCAGGCGCCCGGCCCACCACAAGGAGTCAATAGAGCATGATGAGCCAAGTAAAGCTACCTTAGCTTCCTAGCTAAGTCTGACACTTCTTCTTCTTCTTCTCATGCTTGCATAGTGATTGAGTTGGTTAGCGTTACTGTAACTACTGGTTTCCAATGGTTTCTGACAGTGGCAGCTTTAGTCAAACTTTTGAAGTTGAGGAGGATGGATGCAAATTCTGTTAGCTAGCTAACATTAGATGACCTTACATTCGATGTAGCCACGATGGTATAGCTAGCTAGCTATGTTTCTAACATTTAATTATTTCTGTACTTAAATGGAGAGGTCAAGGCCAATGGACAGCTTTGTAAAGGATACGCTGAATTAGTGGGACCTGGCCTCTTTAATTCCAAAGTTTGAGGGTAAATAAAACTGTGAAATTCCTTTTTGAGAGTGAGGGGAGAGAGCTTTAAGGGGGGGCGACACACTGATTTTCAATGACCCCTGTGTGTAACAGCTTCTACATCTTCCACATTGTCATTGATAACCAATAGTACAACCTTAAAGACATAACTCCACCAGAGGCTCTTAGAGCCATGCAGCCAGACACATTACATGCAGAGGAGGCTGGTGGGAGGAGCTACAGGAGGAAGGGCTCATTGTAATGGCTGAAATTGAATAAATGTAATGGCATCAAACACACCAAACATAAAGAAACCATGTTTGACTCTTTTACATTTCAGTCATTACAATGCGCCCATCCTCATATATCTCCTCCCACCAGCCTCCTCTGATTACATGCAAAGTTATAGACAGTCTGGACTTAATTTGACCACTCTTGCTTTATTGGTTATTTGCGCAGATACTGTACTCTGTCAAATTGACCAAACTGACACACAACAAGCTGGCAGCAACTCATGGGTTTAGGGGTAAAGTGCCTTGCTCAAGGGCACAACAGCAATAGGTAGTATACAGATATATTGTAGCTGGTAACTCTCTGGCTGCCGGATCAGTCCCTGCAGATTTCCCCTCAGGCAGCTATTGGTTCAAACCCGCCGGTTATCGGCCTGCTTGTCTAACCTGCTGGTTATCAGCCTGCTTGTCTAACCCGCCGGTTATCAGCCTGCTTGTCTAACCCGCCAGTTATCGGCCTGCTTGTCTAACCCGTCGGTTATCAGCCTGCTTGTCTAACCCGCCGGTTATCAGCCTGCTTGTCTAACCCGCCAGTTATCGGCCTGCTTGTCTAACCTGCTGGTTATCAACCTGCTTGTCTAACCCGCCTGTTATCAGCCTGCTTGTCTAACCCGCCAGTTATCGGCCTGCTTGTCTAACCCGCCAGTTATCGGCCTGCTTGTCTAACCCGCCAGTTATCGGCCTGCTTGTCTAACCTGCTTGTTATCGGCCTGCTTGTCTAACCCGCCAGTTATCGGCCTGCTTGTCTAACCCGCCAGTTATCGGCCTGCTTGTCTAACCCGCCAGTTATCGGCCTGCTTGTCTAACCCGCCAGTTATCGGCCTGCTTGTCTAACCTGCTGGTTATCGGCCTGCTTGTCTAACCCGCCAGTTATCGGCCTGCTTGTCTAACCCGCCAGTTATCGGCCTGCTTGTCTAACCCGCCGGTTATCAGCCTGCTTGTCTAACCTGCTAGTTATCAGCCTGCTTGTCTAACCCGCCAGTTATCAGCCTGCTTGTCTAACCTGCTGGTTATCGGCCTGCTTGTCTAACCCGCCAGTTATCAGCCTGCTTGTCTAACCCGCCGGTTATCGGCCTGCTTGTCTAACCCGCCAGTTATCGGCCTGCTTGTCTAACCTGCTGGTTATCGGCCTGCTTGTCTAACCCGCCAGTTATCGGCCTGCTTGTCTAACCTGCTTGTTATCAGCCTGCTTGTCTAACCTGCTTGTTATCGGCCTGCTTGTCTAACCCGTCGGTTATCAGCCTGCTTGTCTAACCCGCCGGTTATCAGCCTGCTTGTCTAACCCGCCGGTTATCGGCCTGCTTGTCTAACCCGCCAGTTATCAGCCTGCTTGTCTAACCTGCTGGTTATCAGCCTGCTTGTCTAACCTGCTGGTTATCGGCCTGCTTGTCTAACCCGCCAGTTATCAGCCTGCTTGTCTAACCCGCCAGTTATCAGCCTGCTTGTCTAACCTGCTGGTTATCAGCCTGCTTGTCTAACCTGCTGGTTATCAGCCTGCTTGTCTAACCTGCTGGTTATCGGCCTGCTTGTCTAACCTGCTGGTTATCAGCCTGCTTGTCTAACCCGCCGGTTATCGGCCTGCTTGTCTAACCTGCTTGTTATCAGCCTGCTTGTCTAACCTGCTGGTTATCGGCCTGCTTGTCTAACCTGCTGGTTATCAGCCTGCTTGTCTAACCTGCTTGTTATCAGCCTGCTTGTCTAACCTGCTTGTTATCGGCCTGCTTGTCTAACCCGCCAGTTATCAGCCTGCTTGTCTAACCTGCTTGTTATCGGCCTGCTTGTCTAACCTGCTTGTTATCAGCCTGCTTGTCTAACCTGCTGGTTATCAGCCTGCTTGTCTAACCTGCTGGTTATCAGCCTGCTTGTCTAACCTGCTGGTTATCAGCCTGCTTGTCTAACCTGCTTGTTATCGGCCTGCTTGTCTAACCCGCCAGTTATCGGCCTGCTTGTCTAACCTGCTGGTTATGAGCCTGCTTGTCTAACCTGCTGGTTATCGGCCTGCTTGTCTAACCTGCTGGTTATCGGCCTGCTTGTCTAACCTGCTTGTTATCGGCCTGCTTGTCTAACCCGCCAGTTATCAGCCTGCTTGTCTAACCCGCCGGTTATCGGCCTGCTTGTCTAACCCGCCAGTTATCAGCCTGCTTGTCTAACCCGCCAGTTATCAGCCTGCTTGTCTAACCCGCCAGTTATCGGCCTGCTTGTCTAACCCGCCAGTTATCGGCCTGCTTGTCTAACCTGCTGGTTATCGGCCTGCTTGTCTAACCTGCTGGTTATCAGCCTGCTTGTCTAACCTGCTGGTTATCGGCCTGCTTGTCTAACCCGCCAGTTATCAGCCTGCTTGTCTAACCTGCTGGTTATCGGCCTGCTTGTCTAACCTGCTGGTTATCGGCCTGCTTGTCTAACCCGTCGGTTATCGGCCTGCTTGTCTAACCCGCCGGTTATCGGCCTGCTTGTCTAACCCGTCGGTTATCGGCCTGCTTGTCTAACCTGCTGGTTATCAGCCTGCTTGTCTAACCTGCTGGTTATCAGCCTGCTTGTCTAACCTGCTGGTTATCGGCCTGCTTGTCTAACCTGCTGGTTATCGGCCTGCTTGTCTAACCCGCTGGTTATCGGCCTGCTTGTCTAACCCGTCGGTTATCGGCCTAGTTGTCTAACCCGTCGGTTATCGGCCTGCTTGTCTAACCCGCTAGTTATCAGCCTGCTTGTCTAACCCGCCAGTTATCGGCCTGCTTGTCTAACCTGCTGGTTATCGGCCTGCTTGTCTAACCTGCTGGTTATCGGCCTGCTTGTCTAACCTGCTGGTTATCGGCCTGCTTGTCTAACCCGTCGGTTATCGGCCTGCTTGTCTAACCCGTCGGTTATCGGCCTGCTTGTCTAACCCGCCAGTTATCAGCCTGCTTGTCTAACCTGCTTGTTATCGGCCTGCTTGTCTAACCCGTCGGTTATCGGCCTGCTTGTCTAACCCGCCAGTTATCGGCCTGCTTGTCTAACCCGTCGGTTATCGGCCTGCTTGTCTAACCCGCCGGTTATCGGCCTGCTTGTCTAACCCGCCAGTTATCGGCCTGCTTGTCTAACCTGCTGGTTATCAGCCTGCTTGTCTAACCTGCTTGTTATCGGCCTGCTTGTCTAACCTGCTGGTTATCGGCCTGCTTGTCTAACCCGCCAGTTATCGGCCTGCTTGTCTAACCTGCTGGTTATCAGCCTGCTTGTCTAACCCGTCGGTTATCGGCCTGCTTGTCTAACCTGCTGGTTATCAGCCTGCTTGTCTAACCTGCTTGTTATCGGCCTGCTTGTCTAACCTGCTGGTTATCGGCCTGCTTGTCTAACCCGCCGGTTATCGGCCTGCTTGTCTAACCTGCTGGTTATCGGCCTGCTTGTCTAACCCGCCAGTTATCGGTCTGCTTGTCTAACCTGCTGGTTATCAGCCTGCTTGTCTAACCCGTCGGTTATCGGCCTGCTTGTCTAACCTGCTGGTTATCGGCCTGCTTGTCTAACCTGCTGGTTATCGGCCTGCTTGTCTAACCTGCTGGTTATCAGCCTGCTTGTCTAACCTGCTGGTTATCGGCCTGCTTGTCTAACCCGTCGGTTATCGGCCTGCTTGTCTAACCCGTCGGTTATCAGCCTGCTTGTCTAACCCGCCGGTTATCAGCCTGCTTGTCTAACCCGCCGGTTATCGGCCTGCTTGTCTAACCCGCCAGTTATCAGCCTGCTTGTCTAACCTGCTGGTTATCAGCCTGCTTGTCTAACCTGCTGGTTATCGGCCTGCTTGTCTAACCCGCCAGTTATCAGCCTGCTTGTCTAACCCGCCAGTTATCAGCCTGCTTGTCTAACCTGCTGGTTATCAGCCTGCTTGTCTAACCTGCTTGTTATCGGCCTGCTTGTCTAACCTGCTGGTTATCGGCCTGCTTGTCTAACCCGCCAGTTATCGGCCTGCTTGTCTAACCTGCTGGTTATCAGCCTGCTTGTCTAACCCGTCGGTTATCGGCCTGCTTGTCTAACCTGCTGGTTATCAGCCTGCTTGTCTAACCTGCTTGTTATCGGCCTGCTTGTCTAACCTGCTGGTTATCGGCCTGCTTGTCTAACCCGCCGGTTATCGGCCTGCTTGTCTAACCTGCTGGTTATCGGCCTGCTTGTCTAACCCGCCAGTTATCGGCCTGCTTGTCTAACCTGCTGGTTATCAGCCTGCTTGTCTAACCCGTCGGTTATCGGCCTGCTTGTCTAACCTGCTGGTTATCGGCCTGCTTGTCTAACCTGCTGGTTATCGGCCTGCTTGTCTAACCTGCTGGTTATCGGCCTGCTTGTCTAACCCGCTGGTTATCGGCCTGCTTGTCTAACCCGTCGGTTATCGGCCTAGTTGTCTAACCCGTCGGTTATCGGCCTGCTTGTCTAACCTGCTTGTTATCAGCCTGCTTGTCTAACCTGCTGGTTATCGGCCTGCTTGTCTAACCCGCCAGTTATCGGCCTGCTTGTCTAACCTGCTTGTTATCGGCCTGCTTGTCTAACCTGCTGGTTATCGGCCTGCTTGTCTAACCTGCTTGTTATCGGCCTGCTTGTCTAACCCGTCGGTTATCGGCCTGCTTGTCTAACCCGTCGGTTATCGGCCTGCTTGTCTAACCTGCTGGTTATCGGCCTGCTTGTCTAACCCGTCGGTTATCGGCCTGCTTGTCTAACCTGCTTGTTATCGGCCTGCTTGTCTAACCTGCTTGTTATCGGCCTGCTTGTCTAACCTGCTTGTTATCGGCCTGCTTGTCTAACCCGTCGGTTATCGGCCTGCTTGTCTAACCTGCTGGTTATCGGCCTGCTTGTCTAACCTGCTTGTTATCGGCCTGCTTGTCTAACCTGCTGGTTATCGGCCTGCTTGTCTAACCTGCTGGTTATCGGCCTGCTTGTCTAACCCGCCAGTTATCGGCCTGCTTGTCTAACCCGTCGGTTATCGGCCTGCTTGTCTAACCTGCTGGTTATCGGCCTGCTTGTCTAACCTGCTTGTTATCGGCCTGCTTGTCTAACCTGCTTGTTATCGGCCTGCTTGTCTAACCTGCTTGTTATCGGCCTGCTTGTCTAACCTGCTTGTTATCGGCCTGCTTGTCTAACCTGCTTGTTATCGGCCTGCTTGTCTAACCTGCTTGTTACCGGCCTGCTTGTCTAACCTGCTTGTTATCGGCCTGCTTGTCTAACCTGCTTGTTATCGGCCTGCTTGTCTAACCTGCTGGTTATCGGCCTGCTTGTCTAACCTGCTTGTTATCGGCCTGCTTGTCTAACCTGCTGGTTATCAGCCTGCTTGTCTAACCCGCCGGTTATCAGCCTGCTTGTCTAACCTGCTGGTTATCGGCCTGCTTGTCTAACCCGTCGTTATCGGCCTGCTTGTCTAACCTGCTGGTTATCAGCCTGCTTGTCTAACCTGCTTGTTATCGGCCTGCTTGTCTAACCTGCTGGTTATCGGCCTGCTTGTCGAACCTGCTTGTTATCGGCCTGCTTGTCTAACCTGCTTGTTATCGGCCTGCTTGTCTAACCCGTCGGTTATCGGCCTGCTTGTCTAACCCGTCGGTTATCGGCCTGCCCGTCTAACCTGCTTGTTATCGGCCTGCTTGTCTAACCCGTCGGTTATCGGCCTGCTTGTCTAACCCGTCGGTTATCGGCCTGCTTGTCTAACCCGTCGGTTATCGGCCTGCTTGTCTAACCTGCTTGTTATCGGCCTGCTTGTCTAACCCGTCGGTTATCGGCCTGCTTGTCTAACCTGCTGGTTATCGGCCTGCTTGTCTAACCCGTCGGTTATCGGCCTGCTTGTCTAACCTGCTTGTTATCGGCCTGCTTGTCTAACCCGTCGGTTATCGGCCTGCTTGTCTAACCCGTCGGTTATCGGCCTGCTTGTCTAACCCGTCGGTTATCGGCCTGCTTGTCTAACCCGTCGGTTATCAGCCTGCTTGTCTAACCTGCTGGTTATCGGCCTGCTTGTCTAACCTGCTGGTTATCAGCCTGCTTGTCTAACCTGCTGGTTATCGGCCTGCTTGTCTAACCTGCTTGTTATCGGCCTGCTTGTCTAACCCGCTGGTTATCGGCCTGCTTGTCTAACCCGCCGGTTATCGGCCTGCTTGTCTAACCCGCCAGTTATCGGCCTGCTTGTCTAACCTGCTGGTTATCGGCCTGCTTGTCTAACCCGTCGGTTATCGGCCTGCTTGTCTAACCCGCCGGTTATCGGCCTGCTTGTCTAACCCGCTTGTTATCGGCCTGCTTGTCTAACCTGCTGGTTATCAGCCTGCTTGTCTAACCTGCTTGTTATCAGCCTGCTTGTCTAACCTGCTTGTTATCAGCCTGCTTGTCTAACCTGCTTGTTATCAGCCTGCTTGTCTAACCTGCTGGTTATCAGCCTGCTTGTCTAACCTGCTTGTTATCAGCCTGCTTGTCTAACCTGCTGGTTATCAGCCTGCTTGTCTAACCTGCTTGTTATCAGCCTGCTTGTCTAACCTGCTTGTTATCAGCCTGCTTGTCTAACCCGTCGGTTATCGGCCTGATTGTCTAACCTGCCGGTTATCGGCCTGCTTGTCTAACCTGCTGGTTATCAGCCTGCTTGTCTAACCTGCTTGTTATCAGCCTGATTGTCTAACCTGCTTGTTATCAGCCTGCTTTTCTAACCCGTCGGTTATCGGCCTGATTGTCTAACCTGCCGGTTATCAGCCTGCTTGTCTAACCTGCTGGTTATCAGCCTGATTGTCTAACCTGCTTGTTATCAGCCTGCTTGTCTAACCCGTCGGTTATCGGCCTGATTGTCTAACCTGCCGGTTATCGGCCTGCTTGTCTAACCTGCTGGTTATCAGCCTGCTTGTCTAACCCGCCGGTTATCGGCCTGCTTGTCTAACCCGCCAGTTATCGGCCTGCTTGTCTAACCTGCTGGTTATCGGCCTGATTGTCTAAGCTGCTGGTTATCGGCCTGCCTGTCTAACCCGCTGGTTATCGGCCTGCTTGTCTAACCCGCCGGTTATCGGCCTGCTTGTCTAACCCGCCGGTTATCAGCCTGCTTGTCAAACCCGTCGGTTATCGGCCTGCTTGTCTAACCCGTCGGTTATCAGCCTGCTTGTCTAACCCGTCGGTTATCAGCCTGCTTGTCTAACCCGTCGGTTATCGGCCTGCTTGTCTAACCCGCCGGTTATCGGCCTGCTTGTCTAACCCGTCGGTTATCGGCCTGCTTGTCTAACCTGCCGGTTATCGGCCTGCTTGTCTAACCCGCTGGTTATCGGCCTGCTTGTCTAACCCGCCGGTTATCGGCCTGCTTGTCTAACCCGCCGGTTATCGGCCTGCTTGTCTAACCTGCTGGTTATCGGCCTGCTTGTCTAACCTGCTGGTTATCGGCCTGCTTGTCTAACCCGCCGGTTATCGGCCTGCTTGTCTAACCCGCCGGTTATCGGCCTGCTTGTCTAACCCGCCGGTTATCGGCCTGCTTGTCTAACCCGCCGGTTATCGGCCTGCTTGTCTAACCCGCCGGTTATCGGCCTGCTTGTCTAACCCGCCGGTTATCGGCCTGCTTGTCTAACCCGCCGGTTATCGGCCTGCTTGTCTAACCCGCCGGTTATCGGCCTGCTTGTCTAACCCGCCGGTTATCAGCCTGCTTGTCTAACCCGCCGGTTATCAGCCTGCTTGTCTAAACCGCCGGTTATCAGCCTGCTTGTCTAACCTTGAAGCTACAACCACCCCTATTCATTTTGCTCTTTCCTCACTCCATTGCCTTTGTTCAACCATTTGACCTGTCTTATCAACCCTTCGGTCTTCAAAGTATGTAATGTATGTAAAGGGGTAAGGTGACTAGGCATCAGGATATATATATATATATGTAAACAGAGTAGAAGCAGCGTATATGACGATTGTATGTGAGTGTGTGTCTGTGTGTAGAATCAATATGAATGGACGTGTTTAACTATTCTTGTGGGGACCACAAATATTTGACCGACATTTTATTGTTCCCCACAAGGTCAAATGTTATTTCTAGGGGGTTTAGGGTTAAGGTTAGAATTAGTGTTAAGGTTAGGAGCTAGGGTTAGGGGTTAGGGAAAAATCGGATTTTGAATGGGACTGAATTGTGTGTCCCCACAAGGTTAGTTCTACAAGACTGTGTGTGTGTGTGTGTGTGTGTGTGTGTGTGTGTGTGTGTGTGTGTGTGTGTGTGTGTGTGTGTGTGTGTGTGTGTGTGTGTGTGTGTGTGTGTGTGTGTGTGTGTGTGTGTGTGTGTGTGTGTGAGCAAAAGAAGTGACTCTGTGTGTGTGTGTGTGTGTGTGAGCAAAAGAAGTGACTCTGTGTGTGTGTGTGTGTGTGTGTGTGTGTGTGTGTGTGTGTGTGTGTGTGTGTGTGTGTGTGTGTGTGTGTGTGTGTGTGTGTGTGTGTGTGTGTGTGTGTGTGTGTGAGCAAAAGAAGTGACTGTGTGTGTGTGCGCGTGCCTGCATTCGTACGTGTGTGTGTGTGGGGGAGAGAGGGTCTATGAGGTATGTATTTATGCATCAAAAAGCCCAGCTATTAGTTTCCAATTAAAGCAAATGGAGAATGAAGGACAAATCCTTAAAACCTTTTCTTGCAGTCAAATAACCCTCTAGTTGCCCCACGGGTGGGTTTTTATTCATATGTTTTATAATGCTGAAAATGTGGTGTTTCTACTTCAAACAGGCCCTGAGCCAAATCACCAATCACCAATCATCTTTATCATCCTGTCTCTGTCTCTCCTCTGACACAGGGTCATAAATCACCAGTTGGCTGCAGGGTCATAAATCACCACCTGCCTGCCCCTCTCCCTCACACCTACATGTCAAACGTGTAGCAAAACTGAGAAGTTCAACACTGAGAACTCTTTTTCATCCATACACAAACATAAAAATTGAATAAAAAATAAAAAATCCATATTATATATTTTCCCTGCTGACATCAGCCATTGAAACCCATTCACATCTGATTGGATAACAACAATACATTTCCCAATAAATCATTGGTTAAAAAAACATAATGACTAATCTTTCATTCAAGATTTGGTTGTTACGTAATAAATCCATGACAACCTATTGATAATCCTTTCAGATGGAATATATGTCCTCATTTGCATAGTCAATAATGGCTAATGCGTTGACGTTTTCAAGTCAAGTCAAATCAAATGTTATTTATCACATGCGCCGAATTACAAGACCTTACCGTGGAATGTTTACTTACAAGCCCTTAAACCAACAATGCCGTTCAAGAGTTGTATAAAACATTTACTAAATAAACTAAAGTTTTAAAAACTGTAATCAATCAAAAAGTAACACAAGAAATGTACATAAACAATAACGAGGCTATATACAGGGGGTACCGGTACCGAGTCAATGTGGAGGTTATATACAGGGGGTACCGGTACCGAGTCAATGTGGAGGTTATATACAGGGGGTACCGGTACCGAGTCAATGTGGAGGTTATATACAGGGGGTACCGGTACAGAGTCAATGTGGAGGTTATATACAGGGGGTACCAGTACAGAGTCAATGTGGAGGTTATATACAGGGGGTACCGGTACCGAGTCAATGTGCGGTGGGGTACAGGTTAGTCGAGGTAATTTGTAAAGTGACTATGCATCGATAATAAACAGCGAGTAGCAGCAGTGTAAAATAGTCCAGGTGGCCATTTGATTATTTGTTCAGCAGTCTTATGGCCTGGGGGTAGAAGCTGATAAGGAGCCTTTTGGTCCTAGACTTGGCGCTCTGGTACCGCTTGCCATGCGGTAGCAGAGAGAACAGTCTATGGGACTTTCCTAATGATACATCATACACAACATACTGCAAGAGTAATATTGCAGACTACACCGTATTGCGAGTACAATAGTTATCTGTCCTCATTCAATACTCCAAGAGTAATTTAGCTGAACATTGTTATGGGAAACACTTCCTGACCTAATCAGACTGTAATGAATCAGCCCAATCAGCGGTAGAATCTCCACCTATTCTATGGTGAGTTGATGTGTGTCCAATTGACAGGAGTGGTCAGCTCACATTCTATTGATCTGGATGGCAAATTATGATTGCTCTCAGGATTTCCTGTAATTGCTCTCAGGAACTCTGCGAGTGGGGGGTGGGTTCCGAGGTAGAAACTGCAGACAAAGTGCTATTGTATTATCATGAAGCTATAGTAGGCCCCGTGTGGCTCAGTTGGTAGAGCATGGCGCTTGCAACGCCAGGGTTGTGGGTTCGTTTCCCACGGGGGGCCAGTACAAAAAAAAAAAAAAAACATTAAAAAAAATAAAAATAAAAAAAATAAAAGAAAAAAAAAAGTATGAATGTATGTACTTGTAAGTCGCTCTGGATAAGAGCGTCCGCTAAATGACTTAAATGTAAATGTAAATGTAAATAGTAACTGTCACGTTCCTGACCGGTTTTCTGTTATTTTATATGTGTTTGACGGTCAGGGCGTGAGTTTGGGTGGGTAGTCTATGTTATGTGTTTCTATGTTTGTTAAAGGGTGACCTGATATGGTTCTCAATTAGAGGCAGGTGGTTTTCATTTCCTCTGATTGAGAGCCATATTAAGGTAGGTGTTTTCACATTGATTGTTGTGGGTGGTTGTCTCCTGTGTTTGTATGTTGGTACCACATGGGACTGTATCGTTCGTTCGTTTTGTAGTCTGTACCTGTTCGTGCGTTCTTCGTTGTATGTAAGTTCTCATGTCCAGGTCTGTCTACGTCGTTTTGTTATTTTGTTAATTATCAAGTGTAGTTCGTTTTTTCGTCTTGTTTAATAAATTAAATCATTATGTCATCATACCTCGCTGCACATTGGTCTTCCGATCCCTCTCTCCTCTCCTCGTCCGAGGAGGAGGAAGAGCTAGAGTTTCGTTACAGTAACAATCTGCTACATACAGTGCCTTTAGAACGGTTTCAGACCACTTGACTTTTTCCACATTTTTGTTAGGTTACAGCCTTATACCCTGACTACACCGCTCGTGTCGCGTGCGCGAGCGAGCATTGCAAAATAAATTTAGAAATCTATATTATTCAATTATTGCACTCACACTGCTCGCACGCGTCAATGAGCATCTGCGTTGCCAGGCGTAGACTTAAAATAGAAGTCAGTTTTATTTGTGACGCAGTCCTGCCTGTCCCATCTCCTCATTGGTTATACCCACGTGGGTGACTGACAGACGAACGAGGTCGGTAGAGGTATTGCACCTAATTTATGAAAGTTGCAAATCGCAATAAAAAGTCCAGAGAAGAAAAAGCCTGGAAGGAAGAGAGACGACTAGAAACTATTTGGTTGACCATTTTATGTGTGGATTAATCTTCGGAGTAGAGGACCTTGTGCATTTCAGGTAAAATAACAACTCAATGTTTATATCCCAGGACAAATTAGCTAGCAACAGCAAGCTAGCTAAATATGACAAATTAGCTAGCAAGTGCAAACTAGCTAGATAAATTGCCATAAATGTTTAATGCTTTTCGACCTGTCCCCAAATTAATGTAATTAGTTTAGAGTTTGTTTTCATATTTTAACCTGCGTGTCATTATCGCGTTGGGTGTCGGGGGACACAATAAACTTATGCACGATGGCGCACGATGGCGCACGCTCGCAGCCGGTTTGGGTTCCGTGTTATTCTAAAATGGATTCAAATTTTTTTTCCCCTCATCAATCTACACACAATACCCCCTAATGACATCACAATACCTCACAATGACAAAGCAAAAACAGGTTTTAAGAATGATTTTGCTGTTTTATTACATATATAAAACTGATATATCACATTTGCATAACTTTCAGATCTTTCACATGTTGCAGAGCCTCAGGCGTCACCCGCTGTCTGGACCCGCTGTCTGGACCCGCTCTCTGGACCCGCTGTCTGGACCCGCTCTCTGGACCCGGTGTCTGGACCCGCTGTCTGGACCCACTCCCTGGACCCGCTCTCTGGACCCGCTCTCTGGACCCGCTCTCTGGACCCGCTCTCTGGACCCGCTGTCTGGACCCGCTGTCTGGACCCGCTCTCTGGACCCGCTCTCTGGACCCGCTCTCTGGACCCGCTCTCTGGACCTGGTGTCTGGACCCGGTGTCTGGACCCACTCTCTGCACCCGGTGTCTGGACCCACTCTCTGGACCCACTGTCTGGACCCGCTCTCTGGACCCGGTGTCTGGACCCACTGTCTGGACTCTGTGCCAGTCAACTGACCACTCTGTTCCACAATTTCGACCCCCAATGGATAAACAACTTCCTCATGTCGGCAAAGACATGTCCTGATATGGAGAGACAGGATAAAGTGTTCCGCTTTTGTGTCCGTCTCCGAAAGCAAATGCAGCATTTCAGCAGCCTGCAGTGCCACTTCTGGAGAGGAGGGCTAAAGGTATCCGAATGCTAAGAGTTTCAGAGGAGTTTCTGCATATCTTATGACGTCGTTTTTGTTCGTTTTTGGACTTTGGTGAGGGTTTTTTCAGCTGTTCGGAGAAACAATATTTTTTCTGGAAGCATGGCCAAAGTTGGTAGCAGAAGTCTACGCCCCTCAGTCAGTAATTGGATTCCTGTGACACTTCAACAGCTAGCTACATCAGAGGATTTCTATTTATTTCTAAAACAAAGACTGGTGCCTTCTAGTGTGTAGGTGGGCTAAATAAAGAGACAATTCCAACAAAGCAAACAATATAACAATATTTTCAATTTTTTTATTTCTCTGTGATTTTCTCCGTCCTCTCAGACAGCCAGCTCCACCAACAACCTTTAGACAAAACACCTGTATCAACAGAACTACTAGCATGACAGACCAAGCCTGGTCTCTTAGCTCAGTGGACCAACATAACTACTAGCATGACAGACCAAGCCTGGTCTCTTAGCTCAGTGGACCAACATAACTACTAGCATGACAGACAAAGCCTGGTCTCTTAGCTCAGTGGACCAACATAACTACTAGCATGACAGACCAAGCCTGGTCTCTTAGCTCAGTGGACCAACATAACTACTAGCATGACAGACAAAGCCTGGTCTCTTAGCTCAGTGGACCAACATAACTACTACCATGACAGACAAAGCCTGGTCTCTTAGCTCAGTGGACCAACATAACTACTAGCATGACAGACAAAGCCTGGTCTCTTAGCTCAGTGGACCAACATAACTACTAGCATGACAGACCAAGCCTGGTCTCTTAGCTCAGTGGACCAACATAACTACTAGCATGACAGACAAAGCCTGGTCTCTTAGCTCAGTGGACCAACATAACTAGTACCATGACAGACAAAGCCTGGTCTCTTAGCTCAGTGGACCAACATAACTACTAGCATGACAGACCAAGCCTGGTCTCTTAGCTCAGTGGACCAACAGAACTACTAGCATGACATACCAAGCCTGGTCTCTTAGTTCAGTGGACCAACATAACTACTAGCATGACAGACCAAGCCTGGTCTCTTAGCTCAGTGGACCAACAGAACTACTATAATGACAGACTAATACACTACTACTATATACTGCCCCTGTCACATGACTCTACCCTTGGGGTTAATACAGTACTACTATATACTGCCCCTGTCACATGACTGTACCCTTGGGGATTAATACACTACTACTATATACTGCCCCTGTCACATGACTGTACCCTTGGGGATTAATACACTACTACTATATACTGCCCCTGTCACATGACTGTACCCTTGGGGATTAATACACTACTACTATATACTGCCCCTGTCACATGACTCTACCCTTCGGGGTTAATACACTACTACTATATACTGCCCCTGTCACATGACTCTACCCTTCGGGGTTAATACACTACTACTATATACTGCCCCTGTCACATGACTCTACCCTTGGGGTTAATACACTACTACTATATACTGCCCCTGTCACATGACTCTACCCTTCGGGGTTAATACACTACTACTATATACTGCCCCTGTCACATGACTCTACCCTTGGGGTTAATACAGTACTACTATATACTGCCCCTGTCACATGACTCTACCCTTCGGGTTAATACACTACTACTATATACTGCCACTGTCACATGACTCTACCCTTGGGGTTAATACAGTACTACTATATACTGCCCCTGTCACATGACTCTACCCTTCGGGTTAATACAGTACTACTATATACTGCCCCTGTCACATGACTCTACCCTTGGGGTTAATACAGTACTACTATATACTGCCCCTGTCACATGACTCTACCCTTGGGGTTAATACACTACTAATATATACTGCCCCTGTCACATGACTGTACCCTTGGGGTTAATACAGTACTACTATATACTGCCCCTGTCACATGACTCTACCCTTGGGGTTAATACACTACTAATATATACTGCCCCTGTCACATGACTCTACCCTTCGGGGTTAATACACTACTATATACTGCCCCTGTCACATGACTCTACCCTTGGGGTTAATACAGTACTACTATATACTGCCCCTGTCACATGACTCTACCCTTGGGGTTAATACAGTACTACTATATACTGCCCCTGTCACATGACTCTACCCTTGGGGTTAATACAGTACTACTATATACTGCCCCTGTCACATGACTCTACCCTTGGGGTTAATACAGTACTACTATATAATGCCCCTGTCACATGACTCTACCCTTCGGGGTTAATACACTACTACTATATACTGCCCCTGTCACATGACTCTACCCTTGGGGTTAATACAGTACTACTATATACTGCCCCTGTCACATGACTCTACCCTTGGGGTTAATACACTACTAATATATACTGCCCCTGTCACATGACTCTACCCTTGGGGTTAATACAGTACTACTATATACTGCCCCTGTCACATGACTCTACCCTTGGGGTTAATACAGTAGTACTATATACTGCCCCTGTCACATGACTCTACCCTTGGGGTTAATACAGTACTACTATATACTGCCCCTGTCACATGACTCTACCCTTGGGGTTAATACAGTACTACTATATACTGCCCCTGTCACATGACTCTACCCTTGGGGTTAATACACTACTACTATATACTGCCCCTGTCACATGACTCTACCCTTGGGGTTAAGACACTACTACTATATACTGCCCCTGTCACATGACTCTACCCTTGGGGTTAATACAGTACTACTATATACTGCCCCTGTCACATGACTCTACCCTTCGGGGTTAATACACTACTACTATATACTGCCCCTGTCACATGACTCTACCCTTGGGGTTAATACAGTACTACTATATACTGCCCCTGTCACATGACTCTACCCTTGGGGTTAATACACTACTACTATATACTGCCCCTGTCACATGACTCTACCCTTCGGGGTTAATACACTACTACTATATACTGCCCCTGTCACATGACTCTACCGTTGGGGTTAATACAGTGCTACTATATACTGCCCCTGTCACATGACTCTACCCTTGGGGTTAATACAGTACTACTATATACTGCCCCTGTCACATGACTCTACCCTTCGGGGTTAATACACTACTACTATATACTGCCCCTGTCACATGACTCTACCCTTGGGGTTAATACACTACTAATATATACTGCCCCTGTCACATGACTCTACCCTTGGGGTTAATACAGTACTACTATATACTGCCCCTGTCACATGACTCTACCCTTCGGGTTAATACACTACTACTATATACTGCCCCTGTCACATGACTCTACCCTTCGGGGTTAATACACTACTACTATATACTGCCCCTGTCACATGACTCTACCCTTCGGGGTTAATACAGTACTACTATATACTGCCCCTGTCACATGACTCTACCCTTCGGGGTTAATACACTACTATATACTGCCCCTGTCACATGACTCTACCCTTGGGGTTAATACATTACTACTATATACTGCCCCTGTCACATGACTCTACCCTTGGGGTTAATACAGTACTACTATATACTGCCCCTGTCACATGACTCTACCCTTCGGGGTTAATACACTACTATATACTGCCCCTGTCACATGACTCTACCCTTGGGGTTAATACAGTACTACTATATACTGCCCCTGTCACATGACTCTACCCTTGGGGTTAATACACTACTACTATATACTGCCCCTGTCACATGACTCTACCCTTGGGGTTAATACACTACTACTATATACTGCCCCTGTCACATGACTCTACCCTTGGGGTTAATACAGTACTACTATATACTGCCCCTGTCACATGACTCTACCCTTGGGGTTAATACACTACTACTATATACTGCCCCTGTCACATGACTCTACCCTTGGGGTTAATACAGTACTACTATATACTGCCCCTGTCACATGACTCTACCCTTGGGGTTAATACACTACTAATATATACTGCCCCTGTCACATGACTCTACCCTTGGGGTTAATACAGTACTACTATATACTGCCCCTGTCACATGACTCTACCCTTGGGGTTAATACACTACTACTATATACTGCCCCTGTCACATGACTCTACCCTTGGGGTTAATACACTACTACTATATACTGCCCCTGTCACATGACTCTACCCTTCGGGGTTAATACACTACTACTATATACTGCCCCTGTCACATGACTCTACCCTTGGGGTTAATACACTACTACTATATACTGCCCCTGTCACATGACTCTACCCTTCGGGGTTAATACACTACTACTATATACTGCCCCTGTCACATGACTCTACCCTTGGGGTTAATACAGTACTATATACTGCCCCTGTCACATGACTCTACCCTTGGGGTTAATACAGTACTACTATATACTGCCCCTGTCACATGACTCTACCCTTGGGGTTAATACAGTACTACTATATACTGCCCCTGTCACATGACTCTACCCTTCGGGTTAATACACTACTACTATATACTGCCCCTGTCACATGACTCTACCCTTCGGGGTTAATACACTACTACTATATACTGCCCCTGTCACATGACTCTACCCTTGGGGTTAATACAGTACTACTATATACTGCCCCTGTCACATGACTCTACCCTTCGGGTTAATACACTACTAATATATACTGCCTTCTGTCTTTTGACCCATATTCTTATGAATTTACTTTTGACTCCCTGTTGAATATCTTACTACACAAATGCAGCTGATATTTTCAACCAATGTTTGGTTGTTGTTTAAGTAAGCATGTTAAATAAGTTTATTGCTCTAAAATGTATTATTATTTTCAATGTTTAACAGTAGGCTAAATTCAATGAACAGTAAAGAAAAGTTACATTGACAATGCTTTTGTTGTAGTGAAAATGTAACTGAATAATACAACAACATGTTTTCATACAACAGTAGTCTAGTGATATGTCTGCTGCTGGTGGCCAACGTTTAGTCTAGTGATATGTCTGCTGCTGGTGGCCAACGTTTAGTCTAGTGATATGTCTGCTGCTGGTGGCCAACGTTTAGTCTAGTGATATGTCTGCTGCTGGTGGCCAACGTTTAGTCTAGTGATATGTCTGCTGCTGGTGGCCAACGTTTAGTCTAGTGATATGTCTGCTGCTGGTGGCCAACGTTTAGTCTAGTGATATGTCTGCTGCTGGTGGCCAACGTTTAGTCTAGTGATATGTCTGCTGCTGGTGGCCAACGTCCGTTTATGGCCTGGACAAACTGTCCAAATACAGCTATGAAAATGTTCTTAAACGAGGCGGTCTGGGCCATTTCAGTGGTCCTGGTTGTCCTGTCTGCTGTCTTGTCGGCTGTCCTGTCTGCTGTCTTGTCTGCTGTCCTGTCTGCGGCCCTGTCTGCTGCCCTGTCTGCGGCCCTGTCTGCTGCCCTGTCTGCTGCCCTGTCTGCTGCCCAGTGTGCTGCCCAGTCTGCTGCCCTGTCTGCTGTCCTGTCTGCTTTCCTGTCTGCTGCCCAGTCTGCTGTCCAGTCTGCTGCCCAGTCTGCTGCCCTGTCTGCTGCCCAGTCTGCTGCCCTGTCTGCTGTCCAGTCTGCTGCCCTGTCTGCTGCCCAGTCTGCTGCCCAGTCTGCTGCCCAGTCTGCTGCCCTGTCTGCTGCCCAGTCTGCTGCCCTGTCTGCTGTCCAGTCTGCTGCCCCATCTGCTGTCCTGTCTGCTGTCCTGTCTGTGGCCCTGTCTGCTGCCCTGTCTGCTGTCCTGTCTGCTGTCCTGTCTGCTGCCCAGTCTGCTGCCCAGTCTGCTGCCCTGTCTGCTGCCCAGTCTGCTGCCCAGTCTGCTGCCCTGTCTGCTGTCCTGTCTGCTGCCCAGTCTGCTGCCCAGTCTGCTGTCCTGTCTGCTGCCCTGTCTGCTGTCCTGTCTGCTGCCCAGTCTGCTGTCCTGTCTGCTGTCCTGTCTGCTGCCCTGTCTGCTGCCCAGTCTGCTGCCCTGTCTGCTGCCCAGTCTGCTGCCCTGTCTGCTGTCATGTCTGCTGTCATGTCTGCTGTCATGTCTGCTGTCATGTCTGCTGTCCTGTCTGCTGCCCTGTCTGCTGTCATGTCTGCTGTCATGTCTGCTGTCATGTCTGCTGTCATGTCTGCTGTCCTGTCTGCTGTCCTGTCTGCTGCCCAGTCTGCTGTCCTGTCTGCTGTCCTGTCTGCTGCCCTGTCTGCTGCCCAGTCTGCTGCCCTGTCTGCTGCCCTGTCTGCTGTCATGTCTGCTGTCCTGTCTGCTGCCCTGTCTGCTGCCCTGTCTGCTGTCATGTCTGCTGTCCTGTCTGCTGCCCAGTCTGCTGTCCTGTCTGCTGTCCTGTCTGCTGTCCTGTCTGCTGCCCAGTCTGCTGCCCAGTCTGCTGCCCTGTCTGCTGCCCTGTCTGCTGCCCTGTCTGCTGTCCTGTCTGCTGCCCTGTCTGCTGCCCTGTCTGCTGTCCAGTCTGCCGTCCTTTCTGCTGCCTTGTCTGCTGCCCAGTCTGCTGCCCTGTCTGCTGCCCTGTCTGCTGTCCTGTCTGCTGCCCAGTCTGCTGCCCTGTCTGCTACCTTATATTCACACAGCTGATTGAAATGCAGATCCTGCTGCTGGCGCTGGATCTCAAGTGTCTCCAGATATGAGGCCTCGGTCTCCTTCATGATGTTCAGGTATTCGCAGGTTGTGCTTGGAGTGTGTTTTCTCTTCTCTGGGAAAATATATAGGTAGAGTAATGACATTTACAGGAATGATAAGGTACAGACTCCATATCAAACCTGAGGACAGACTGCAGTTTTGTCCTCCAATCATGTATTGTCTCATCATTAATGTATTACATTTTATCCAGCA
Organism: Salvelinus namaycush; assembly: GCF_016432855.1. Lineage (NCBI taxonomy): Eukaryota > Metazoa > Chordata > Actinopteri > Salmoniformes > Salmonidae > Salvelinus > Salvelinus namaycush. Next base: position 5,518,594 of record NC_052333.1, read on the forward strand.
AAGTCCAGTGTGGGGCCAATCAGATCTACCAACCAGATACACCAATGATGCAAATAATAAAGGTCATGGGTCAGAATATAATTCATTGAATTAGTGTGACAGTTTTATATATAAAATCCTAGATCCACACTCATAACCGGACCATGGTCATACCATACCAATCCCTCTGCTGAAGACAGCTAAATTGTGTGATTAGGGATAAACAAGTGAACATGACAATCCATTGACATTGACATCATGGCTTCAAATATTGCTGTTGAAATCCAGCGTCCCCCGACTGCTACAAATATTGCTGTTGAAATCCAGCGTCCCCCGACTGCTACAAATATCTCTGTTGAAATCCAGCGTCCCCCGACTGCTACAAATATCTCTGTTGAAATCCAGCGTCCCCCGACTGCTACAAATATCTCTGTTGAAATCCAGCGTCCCCCGACTGCTACAAATATCGCTGTTGAAATCCAGCGTCCCCCGACTGCTACAAATATCTCTGTTGAAATCCAGCGTCCCCCGACTGCTACAAATATCGCTGTTGAAATCCAGCGTCCCCCGACTGCTACAAATATCTCTGTTGAAATCCAGCGTCCCCCGACTGCTACAAATATCTCTGTTGAAATCCAGCGTCCCCCGACTAGACATCACTGGTCTGCATCCCAGCACAGCGTCGACGGTGTTGAACAAGAGGTTTTTGTGATCTGATTCACTTTTGTTGTTGTGATCTTTTTATCTGTTCCTGTTGGAGTTTGTTCATGTTTTCCCTGCACTGTTTTACTGACCGATGGATTCTCAACTCGGATAAAACTTCCAACATGTTTTTGAATACCTTTTTTAATACCTGATGGGATCAGTTGCTTCTGGATGCTGGAGTCTGCCCAGATACTCAAAAGCGATTGGACATCTACAACTGACCAATTTGCTGCTTCCATTGTTTGTTTTTATCTTCAGAGCTATTGGTTCGTTTACCGTTCGTCGTCAGATTTACCTTCTCTTTTAACAACGGAGCCAGTGACTCGGGCACGTGTATTGACAACATACGGAAACACTGTGACATCATTTTGTGAGATCAATCATCATGTGCGGACACTTGTAATCCTACCCACCGGCCTACTTAGTTTTGGGGTCAGTACCAGACATCAAACAGGGCTGGATATCCAGCTTGGTTCCAGGAATCAAGCGGACCATGGGGCAAGTGGAAAGGAAATAGGAACCGTGATAATCACGGCAAGACACAACCCTTCAGTGGAAACAACAGCCAAGAGTTTACTGCCTGCCACGCCTCCTCGCTGCTGATTGGTCAGTTCAGTGGAGCAAGATCCTGCTTCTGGCTGTTGGAGGGGGGAAGGGTGGCTGGGTGAGCTGGGGCCTTTTATGGCCCTGCCTCTGGGAGCCTGTCAGCCTTCTGCCTGTCAGCTTGTGACATGATGAGAGCGCGAGAGAGCACCTACCTGAATATATATTTAGTGAATAGTGCTATACTCTACACACATTTGAAGACGTTTTGGACCATTCAGGGACCTGATCTCAAACACTCATGAACATTTGAAGAAAAACAAGTTTGTCTACAGTTTCCACTGCTCAGTGTACAGCTCAATAAACACACTAGGCAATGTGTTATATTTCAGTCTTCTGTGATGAATATAAAGTGTAATATTGGGATTCAAACTCAAAATGTAATACATTTCATCTCTATATCTGACATGGTACAGATGCCTTCTTTCTTTAAGCCCATAACCATGTGTGTATACGGGTGTATACTTTAGTTTCAAAGTAGATATGTTTAAAAACCACTCTGCCCCACTACAGTAAAATGTTCACAGCAGACAAACATTGTGATGATTGAATGGTGTAACATTCAGACAACGTTGTTTGTATAAAACCATCCAGACTTCAAAGCCCTGGGTGACTGGTTATTTATGTTTATGTCATTCTTTTTATATGTTGAGATGTTTTGTCTTGCGTTTGTATGGTTTTCAGGCTTGGATCTTGAGTTTCTCTTTTAAGGAAATGTATTTGCCAAAAAATGTAGTAGTTTGAAGTGAAATGAGTAGAATTAAATAGAATTTAGGCTCGTAGAATTGAATAGAATTGAATAAAAATGTATAGATTTTAGGCTAGTAGAATTGGAATAAAAATGTATAGAATTTAGGCTAGTAGAATTGAATATAATTGAATAAAAATGTATAGATTTTAGATAGAGAGGTCCTGCAGGACAAGAAAGCCCCTTCTTTACAAGATTAATTAAATATGGAAACTGGAGACTCTCACGGCGTGTCACACATGGAACCCTATTCCCTATATAGTGCACTACTTTAGACCAGAATCCTATGGAACCCTATTCCCTATACAGTGCACTACTTTAGACCAGGCCACATAAGGTTTTCTGAGAATAGGGTGCATTTAAGATGTAGGGTCAGCATGCAGGGTCGAGGTCACGTTGCCTCTCCTCTCAGTGTATGTCTCCTCTCCTCTCAGTGTGTGTCTCTTCTCAGTGTGTCTCCTCTCCTCTCAGTGTGTCTCCTCTCCTCTCAGTGTGTGTCTCCTCTCCTCTCCTCTCAGTATGGCTCCTCTCCTCTCAGTGTGTCTCCTCTCCTCTCAGTGTGTCTCTTCTCAGTGTGTGTCTCCTCTCCTCTCAGTGTGTCTCTTCTCCTCTCAGTGTGTCTCCTCTCCTCTCAGTGTGTCTCCTCTCCTTTCAGTGTGTCTCTTCTCCTCTCAGTGTGTGTCTCCTCTCCTCTCAGTGTGTCTCCTCTCCTCTGTGTGTCTCCTCTCAGTGTGTCTCCTGTCCTCTGTGTGTCTCCTCTCAGTGTGTCTCCTCTCCTCTCAGTGTGTCTCCTCTCCTCTGTGTGTCTCCTCTCAGTGTGTCTCCTGTCCTCTGTGTGTCTCCTCTCAGTGTGTCTCCTCTCCTCTCAGTGTGTCTCCTCTCCTCTCAGTGTGTTTCCTCTCCTCTCAGTGTGTGTCTCCTCTCCTCTCAGTGTCACAAGAAACTATCGTTCCTAGAGAGCCAGAAGAAACCAGAAAGAACAGAGATACTGTATATCACTGTAATGGCCTGAACCGAGTGTGACCTCGCTGTATTGGAAACAGGTTAACTGGCTGATCTGTCAAAGGCACGGAATGGAAGTAGACAAGAAGACAACTAGAGAAGTATCTGGGGAGTTCTCTCTTAGTCTTAGTCTCTCTCTCTCTCTCTCTCTTTTCTCCCACAATATTCATGTAGGTTTTGCTCTCTCTATACCACCTTCTCTCTTTCTACTTCTACTCTCTCCTCCTTTGTCCCCCGCTGTCTTTTTCTCTCTCCCCCTCTCTGTCTCCCTCTTCCCCCTCTCCCTTGTCTGTCTCTTCCTTCTCCCCCTCCTCTCTCTGTCTTTCTCCACGTCTCTCTCTCTCTCTCCCCTGTCTGGGCTACAGTTCAGGTCTAACCCAGAACATGTGGATGAGGTTAAAGACAGCAGACTGGTTTGGACCAGAAGCAACCTGCTAACTGTCACAGGACATTGATCTTTATTTCCCTCTTCCTATCATAACCTGCATATAGCTGTATACTATACCCTATAGATAGAGGAATGGCTTGAACAGATGTTCCCAGTGCTCACTCAACCTCACATCTTTCATCGCTCTCTCTCAATTCCTCTCTCTCTCAATCCCTCGCTCTTTCGCTCCCTCTCTCTCTTAATCCCTCTCTCTGCCGCTCCCTCTCTCTTGTCCTTTTTCTCTCCTTTTCTCCCTCTTTCTCCCTATACCCTTCTCTCTCTCCCTCACCCCTCACTCAACATCAAATATGTCATCTCTCTCCCTCTTCCCCACTCTCTCTATTTCTCTTGCCCTCCCTCACCCCGCTCAGTACTTAAAGAACCTCAAAGTGCTTTACCCCCTCTCCCCCTTTCTCTCACTCATGTTCACTCTCTATATCCATCCCATCTCTTCTCACATCTCTAGACCTGATTGAGTGGTAGGCTATCAGGTCAGGCAGATCACTCTAGATTGAATTCGAAATTGGACGTCTGTCCATGTACTGAGGACGTCGGGAAACACTTTCAAAACCGGCCACTGGGGGGGCAACAGTGAGCGCTATTCCCATCAAGTCAAATCAAATGTTATTTGTTACGTACACATGGTTAGCAGATGTTAACGCGAGTGTAGCAAAATGCTTGTGTAGGTTTGTGTTTTTGCTAGGACATTGACTCTGGATGAGAAGGTTGCGTGTCCAATCCCAGTGGTTGATACTATTTTAATTTTTTGGTTTGTTTGAACCCTATTACAAACCTTAACCCTTAAAGTTAAAAGTTTACGCTTGGAGAAAAGTACGTATAATTCTGCAGTGAGACTGTAAGAGCTTGTTGATCAGGTGCCTCCGACTATAGGAACAACACTCTAACCTACCATGAGGTAGACTAACACAGGTCCAACCTGATAACGTCACACACACACACACACACTGCCTTAAAGTAACTCTCTGACCCTCCATGTTGTGTTCTTTAAGGTGTAGATGCTGTCTAAACTACCAGACAGAAAAACACAGCTGAAAGGTTTTCTGTAGTGCACACACACACGACTCACACTTTACATTTTTTAAATGTTAGTAATTTAGCGGACACTGTCCAGAGTGACTTACAGGAGCAATTAGGGTTACGTGTCTTGCTCAAGGGCACATCAAACAATTTTTCACCTAGTCGGCTCAGGGATTTGAACCAGCTACATTTTGGTTACTGGCCCAATGCTTTTTAACCGCTAGGCGACCAACCTGGGATATGCGTCAACAGCAACCTTTGGAAAATCCTCTGCATTGACATTAACAGCAGACTTGTGCATTTCCTCAGTGAAAACAGGAAATTTCAAATTGGCTTATTACCAAATGACCATAAGTTAGAACATGTACTTACCCTGCACACCCTATTTGGTAAACAAACAAACCAAGTATGCTATTAAAATTTGCAAAAAACACACATTTCTTTTCACGGGGCCGTGGAATGAGACAGGGATGGAGCTTAAGCCCCACCCTCCTCAACATATATATCTGTCACGGTTTTCTAACGTAGAACCCAGAAGCAGACCAGGACAAGGAGAGTAAGACGAAGGTGAGTATTTATTTACAAGTTTAAGTGTAGAGATAGAAAGATCCAGGTAGCGGAGCGGGCAGCGGAGTTGAGTTGATGGGATTGAATTGGCAGATCCAAGGGAGTAACAGAAGCCACCGACGACCAGGTAGGGATGGAATGAGTGTTCCGGGTGAATGACTGTAGACAGAGAGAACGGAGGTAAGTTCAAGGCAAGCAAGACGTACAAAACAAACTCTATCAAAATGGAGGCTGATACGCTGGCACGACATACTGTTCATGGCTAACGATCCGGCAGGGAATGGATGTCAGGTCAGTGCTTATGAAGTGGAGGGGTGATGATCAGGACCAGGTGTGCAGATAGCGGATGGGATACAGGTGCGGTAAATCAGAGATCTCCCAACCAGCTACGTCGCCCGGCAACCAGACAGGGTGCGTTCCAGGACACCGGAAAAAACACAGGCAAAAACAGACTCAGGAAGCGGGATTCGTGACAGTACCCCCCCCTCCGACGAACGCCACCGGGCGTACTACCCGGAGCGCCAGGGTGGAGGCGGTAGAAGTCACGAAGCAGGTCAGCATCAAGGATCTGACGCCGAGGAATCCAACTCCTCTCCTCTGGACCATATCCTTCCCAATCCACGAGATACTGGAACCCTCGACCCCGCCGTCTGGAGTCCATGATGCGGCGCACCATGTAGACAGGACCACCTCCGATCATCCGAGGAGGAGGAGGACGAGGAGGAGGGGGCAACAGAGGACTGAGGAGAACCGGCTTGAGGCAGGAGACATGAAAGGTGGGGTGTACTCTAAGCGTTGCAGGCAACTTTAGTCGAACCACAACAGGATTAATGATTCTCTCCACCACAAACGGACCGATGAACTTCTGTGACAGTTTCCTCAACTCAGTCCGTAGAGGAAGATCCCGTGTAGCCAACCAAACCTTATCTCCGACGGTATAAGCGGGGGCAGGAATACGGCGACGATTCGCCTGGATCTGATACCGGTCAGAAACTCTAAGGAGGGCCTTCCTGGCCCGATGCCAGGTCCGGTGGCAACGACGAATGTGGGCCTGGACAGAGGGAACCGAGAGATCCCTCTCCTGAGAAGGAAACAAGGGAGGTTGGTAACCATACAGGCACTGGAAGGGAGACATCCCAGTGGCAGATGAAGGGAGAGTATTATGGGCATACTCGACCCAGGGTAACTGAGAGGACCAAGAGGTGGGATCAGAGGAGACAAGACAGCGCAGCGTGGACTCCATCTTCTGGTTGGCTCTCTCCGCCTGACCATTAGATTGGGGGTGAAAACCCGATGTGAGACTGACTGTAGCTCTAATGGCCAAACAGAAGGATCTCCAGACAGCAGAGGTAAACTGAGGACCACGTCAGAAACAATGTCACTGGGCAATCCGTGGACCCTGAAAAACCTCCCTAACAAGGATCTCGGACGTCTCAGTGGCAGATGGAAGCTTGGAGATGGGGACAAAGTGAGCGAACTTGCTGAATCTGTCCACAATGGTCAGAATGACCGTGTTCCCACCAGAAGAGGGCAACCCCGTGACAAAGTCCAGGGCCAGATGTGACCAAGGTCGCCGGGGAATAGGTAGGGGGTGAAGAAGCCCAGAGCTGGGCCGATTGGTACTCTTATTCTGCGCACAAACAGGACAAGCGGCAACAAACCTCCGGGTATCTTCTCCCATGGCAGGCCACCAAAAACGTCTGCGCAGTAGCGCCATAGTCCGGGCAACGCCAGGGTGACAAGCTATCTTGCTGGCGTGGGACCACTGAAGGACATCAGAACGGACCGACTCAGGCACGAACAACCGACTGGGTGGACCGTTACCGGGGCCGGGCTGCGTCCGAAGGGCCGCCATCACATCCTCCTCAATCCTCCATGTAACGGCTCCCACGACAAGGTTCTGGGGAAGAATCGTCTCAGTCTTGGCCCCACTCTCCTCCATCTTGGAGAACATCCGGGACAAGGCGTCCGCCTTGCCGTTCTTCGACCCAGGTCGGAACGTCAGGGAAAAATTGAAACGTCCAAAAAACAAAGCCCACCTGGCCTGACGGGAGTTGAGACGTTTAGCCGATTGCACGTAAGCCAGATTCTTGTGGTCAGTCCAGACCACAAACGGTTGCTCCGCTCCCTCCAACCAGTGACGCCACTCCTCCAAGGCAAGCTTCACAGCGAGAAGCTCCCGGTTACCCACATCGTAGTTTCTCTCAGCTGGTGAAAGACGACAAGAGTAGAAGGCGCAGGGATGGAGTTTACCGTCAGTGGAGCTACGCTGGGACAGGATGGCGCCCACCCCCACATCAGACGCGTCCACCTCAACAACAAACTGACGGGAAGTGTCAGGTTGAGAGAGAATCGGGGCGTTGGTGAATCGGCTCTTCAAGTTCAGAAATGCTCGGTCTGCCTCAGGAGTCCAACAGAAAGTTCTGGTGCAAGACGTCAGAGCAGTTAAAGGGGCGGCCACCCGGCTGTAATCACAGATAAACCTCCGATAGAAGTTCGCAAACCCCAGAAATCTCTGGAGCTGCAATCTCGTACCGGGCTGGGCCCAATCCCGAACCGCCCGAACCTTCTCTTGGTCCATCTTGATCTCTCCCCTGGAGATGATGTACCCGAGGAAGGACGTAGTGTGGGCGTGAAAATCACACTTTTCAACCTTCACGAACAGGCGATTCTCCAATAATCGCTGCAGGACCTGCTTAACATGCTGGATGTGGCTGGAAAGCTCCTTGGAGAAAATAAGGATGTCATCCAGGTAAACGAACACAAACAGACCGATCATATCCCTCAGCACGTCATTCACCAAACTTTGGAACACTGCTGGAGCGTTGGAAAGTCCAAACGGCATCACCTGATACTCGAAATGTCCCATAGGTGTATTGAACCCAGTCAACCACTCGTCCCCCTCTTTGATCCGAACCAGATGATACGCATTGCGTAGATCAAGCTTCGTAAACACAGTAGCACCCTGTAAAGAGTCAAAAGCGGAGCTCATCAAGGGCAAGGGGTACTTGTTCTTGACCGTAATATCATTCAACCCCCGATAATCAATACACGGTCGAAGAGAGCCATCCTTCTTACTCACAAAAAAAAATCCAGCTCCCAGGGGTGATGACGAGGGACGAAAGAGACCTGCAGCCAGAGACTCCTTTATGTAGGTCTCCAGGGCTTCCCGCTCAGGTCGAGAGATACTGTATAACCGTCCCTTGGGAGAGGCAGCTCCAGGGAACAGATTAATTGCACAATCATAAGGTCGGTGGGGAGGAAGTGACTGAGCCTTCTGCTTACTGAACACCTCACCCAACTCGTGATATGTTTCAGGAACCAGGGACAAATCAGGAGGAGCAGACTCACTGACCCGACTAGGGACAGCCTGAGAACAGGCAGTCCTGAGGCAGTTAGCATGGCACTCAATGCTCCAACTAGTTACCTTTCCAGTCACCCAATCGAACGAGGGATTGTGTTCTCTTAGCCAGGGGTATCCAAGAACCAGAGGAACATGGGGGGGAAGGCAAAATGAAAAAAGAAATAACCTCTGAATGATTCCCCGACAACAACATCTTAACCGGTTCAGTCCTCATAGTGATCCGTGCCAGACTACTGCCGTTCAGAGTGGTTGCTTCAATGGCTTCCGGTAATTGCTCCTTGGAAAGCCCCAGCTGTTCCACTAAGTCGGCATCAATGAAGCTGTCATCGGCACCTGAATCGATGAAAGCGTTAATCGCTAAACTCTGATTCTTATTTATGAGGGTAGCAGGAAAATGAGGTCTGACAGGGCTCTTGAGAGGTTGAAACTGGCTCGCTAACAAACCTCCCAAACTTAACGAGCCGAGCAGTTTAACGGGCGCTGAGGACAAACGGAGATGTAATGTTCCGAGCTACCACAGTAGAGGCAGCTGTTGGTCTCATGTCTACGTTGGCGCTCGTCCTTAGTTAACCCGTGCCGCCCCACTTGCATAGGTTCAGGATCTGGCGGCAGGACTCCTACACTAATCCCGTGTGGGGAAACATGATTAGCACCTTCTGGTCCACCTCCTGACCCGAATGATAACCGAGTAGCTGATTGATTGGACGGGACCCACTGCTTCTCCCTCCTCTCTCGAACTCTGTTATCCACCCTAATAGCTAATGCGACCAAACTGTCCAGGTCACAAGGCTCCGGATAGGAGATCAGCTCATCCTTGAGTTGCTCCGACAACCCCTGGTAAAAAGCCGCTTGTAGTGCCTCCTCATTCCACCCACTCTCCACAGCCAATGTCCGGAACTCAATCACAAAGTCTGCCACGTAACGAGCTCCTTGGCGAAGAGAGAACAAACGCTTAGCTGCGTCCTTACCTCGGACTGGATGGTCAAAAAGCTTTCTCATCTCTCCCGTGAACTCCTGGTATGACGCCATGCAGGTGTCCTGTTGTTCCCAAACAGCTGAAGCCCATTTCAAAGCTCTACCACGCAGCAGTTCAATAACAAAAGCTATCCTAGCCTTGTCTGTGGCGTAAGAGTGGGGCTGCAGATCAAACACTAAACCACACTGCATAAGAAATGAACGGCATCTTCCCAAATCCCCTTCGTACTTATCAGGCGTCGGTACCTTGGGCTCACGGAAGGAAACCGCTCCAGAAGCGGCAGGTGAGAGGGGTGAAACAGGTGGTGGAGGATCCGTCGGCAAACTGAGCTGATCCTGGATACTCGTCAAGCTAGCAGAGAAATTCCGGACTGAAATCGCTATCTCCTGTAGCGCCGTGCTGTGTTGTCCCAATATCTTCTCCTGATGGGTAATGGCATGGCGAACGGATTCCAGGTCCGCTGGGTTCATTCTTGGCCGGATCGTTCTGTCACGGTTTTCTAACGTAGAACCCAGAAGCAGACCAGGACAAGGAGAGTAAGACGAAGGTGAGTATTTATTTACAAGTTTAAGTGTAGAGATAGAAAGATCCAGGTAGCGGAGCGGGCAGCGGAGTTGAGTTGATGGGATTGAATTGGCAGATCCAAGGGAGTAACAGAAGCCACCGACGACCAGGTAGGGATGGAATGAGTGTTCCGGGTGAATGACTGTAGACAGAGAGAACGGAGGTAAGTTCAAGGCAAGCAAGACGTACAAAACAACAAAACAAACTCTATCAAAATGGAGGCTGATACGCTGGCACGACATACTGTTCATGGCTAACGATCCGGCAGGGAATGGATGTCAGGTCAGTGCTTATGAAGTGGAGGGGTGATGATCAGGACCAGGTGTGCAGATAGCGGATGGGATACAGGTGCGGTAAATCAGAGATCTCCCAACCAGCTACGTCGCCCGGCAACCAGACAGGGTGCGTTCCAGGACACCGGAAAAAACACTCCAGGACAGAACACAGGCAAAAACAGACTCAGGAAGCGGGATTCGTGACAATATCAACAAATTGGTGAGGGCAAACAGTAAATCTCAGTAAGACAAAAAAAAATGGTGTTCCAAAAAATTTCCAGTTGCCAGGACCACAAGTACAAATTCCTTCTGGACACTGTTGCCCTATAGCATATAAAAAAAAATGAAACATACCTCGGCCTCAACATCAGCACCACAGGTAAATGCTACACTGTGAACGATCTGAGAGACAAGACAAGAAGGGCCATAAGCCATCAAAAGGTACATCAAATTCATCATCCCAATTAGGATTTGGCAAAAAATATTTGAATCAGTTATAGAACCTATTGCTCTTTGTGATTGTAAAGTCTGGGGTACGTTCACCAAACAATTATTCCCAAAATGGGAAAAACACTGAATTGAGACTTGTACAACATAAAACACCAAATAATGCATGCAGAGCAGAATTAGGACGAGACACGCTAATTATAAAAATCCAGAAAAGAGCCGTTCAATTCTACAACCACCTAAAAGGAAGCGATTCCCAAACCTTCCATAACAAAGCCATCACCTACAGAGAGATGAACCTGGAGAAGAGTCCCCTAAGCAAGCTGGTCCTGGAGCTCTGTTCACCAACACAAACAGACCCCACAGAGACCCAAGAGAGCAACACAATTAGACCCAACCAAATCATGAGAAAACAAAAAGATCATTACTTGACACATTGGAAAGGATTTACCAAAAAACAGAGCAAACTGGAATGCTATTTGGCCCTAAACAGAGAGTACACATTGGCAGAATACCTGACTACTGTGACTGACCCAAACTTAAGGAAAGCTTTGACTATGTACAGACTCAGTGAGCATAGCCTTGCTATAGAGAAAGGTCGCCGTAGGCGGACCTGGCTCTCAAGAGAAGACAGGATATGTGCACACTGTCTACGAAATGAGGTTGAAACTGAGCTGTACTTCTTAACCTCCTGCCAAATGTATGACCATATTAAAGATAAATATTTCCTCAGCTTTATCAGACCCTCAAAGAATTTGAAAACAAATCCAATTTTGATAAACTCCCATATTTTTGAGGTGAAATACCGCAGTTTGCCATCACAGCAGCAATATTTGTCACCTGTTGCCACAAGAAAAGGTCAACCAGTAACATTTGAAATATCTCTATTCCTTTTAAACTTCGTAATGTTCACTGTAGTTTATTTCACTTTTGTTTTTGATCTATTTCACTTGCTTTGGCAGTGTAAACATATGTGTCCCATGCCAATAAATCCCTTTTAATTGAATTGAGAGAGAGAGAAGAGAGAGAGTTACAGAGAAAGAGAAAGATCGCATGTATGTTTGTTTGAGAGAGGAGACAGAGAGAAGAGAGAGAGGTACAGAGAAAGAGAGAGATAGCATGTACTGTATGTCTGTTTGACAGAGGAGAGAGAGAGAAGAGAGAGGTACAGAGAAAGAGAGAGATAGCATGTATGTTTGTTTGAGAGAGGAGAGAAAGAGAAGAGAGAGAGGTACAGAGAAAGAGAGAGATAGTATGTCTGTCTGTTTGAAAAAGAGAAACACAGATAATCTATCACACGTGCTTTAAAAAAATACTATTTTGCAGATACTTTCTATAAAGAGGAAAAACTAGACCCACACACACACACACACACACACACACACACACACACACACACACACACACACACACACACACACACACACACACACACACACACACACACACACACACACACACACACACACACACACATTGTGTGACGAGCGTGAGCAGAACAGAACTGTCCCTGACTTGAAGGACTTCTGCTGAGTTACAGCCCAGTCAGAAGTTTTGCTCACACACTGTGAACTAACCTCCCTTGGCACAAGGGTGTGTGTGTGTGTGTGTGTGTGTGTGCGTGTGTGTGTGTGTGTGTGTGTGTGTGTGTGTGTGTGTGTGTGTGTGTGTGTGTGTGTGTGTGTGTGTGTGTGTGTGTGTGTGTCTGTGTGTGTGTGTGTGTCTGTGTGTCTGTGTGTCTGTGTGTCTGTGTGTGTGTGTGTGTGTGTCTGTGTGTGTCTGTGTGTGTGTGTGTGTGTGTGTGTGTGTGTGTGTCTGTGTGTGTCTGTGTGTGTGTGTGTGTGTGTGTCTGTGTCTGTGTCTGTGTGTGTGTGTGTGTGTGTGTGTGTGTGTGTGTGTGTGTGTGTGTGTGTGTGTGTGTGTGTGTGTGTGTGTAAAGACACTACAGGGAAACTCTATAGGGTATAACTCTCCCCCTGTCCAAACTTTTGTGCGGGGGCAGCTAGCAGTGCAGGTGTAGAGTAGAGGACACAACTCCCACTTCAAAACTTTCCACATCTGTAACGTTGTCCATCCCTGCCAAGGTGGACCTGGGATTCAAACATATCAAAGTACCACCAATAAAGATCTTAATTTGATATCTTGTTGCATTCAAGGTGTAAAAAACTTTCCAAAGTTTGTAATTTCCACTTTAACATTTCAGACCGTTACAAAAATGTGCATTAATTATGATCTATACCGATCAAAAATATAAACATAACGGGAAACAATTTCAAAGATTTTCATACAAGGAAATCAGTCAATTTAAATAAATAAATTTGGCTCTAATCTTATATGATATTACCTGACTGGGCAGGTGCACAGCCATGGGTGGGCATTGGCCCACACACCTAGGTGCCAGGCCCAGCCAATCAGAATGACGATCCCGCAGGTGAAGAAGTCGGATGTGGAGGTCCTGGGCTGGCGTGGTTACACGTGGTCTCCGGTTGTGAGGCCGGTTGGACGTACTGCCAAATTGTCTAAAATTACGTTGGAGGTGGCTTACGGTAGAGAAATGAACATTAAAATCTCTGGCAACAGCTCTGGTGGACATTCCTCTAGTCAACATGCCAATTGCACTCTCCCTCAAAACTTGATACATTTGTGGCATTGTGTTGTCTGATAAAACTGCACATTTTAGAGTGGCCTTTTATTGTCCCCAGCACAAGGTGCACCTGTGTAATGATCACGCTGTTTAATCAGCTTATTGATATTCCACACCTGTCTAGTGGATGGATTATCTTGACAAAGGATAAAAAGCTCACTAACAGGGATGTAGATCAGTTTGTGCCAGAAAATTTAGAGAAATAAGCTTTTTGTGAGTATGGAAAATATCTGGGATCTTTTTATTTCAGCTCATGAAACATGGGAGCAACACTTTACATGTCGCATTTATATTTTTGTTCAGTGTAGCTAAATGCTACCTGCTACTACACAACCTCCCCCCTCCTTCTCTGCAACAGCCAGACAGAGTTGACCCGTACATGTCAAGGCATGCCAACTCTGTGTAACAGGATGTTGACATTGGAAACACTTCCTTAGGGGCCACATAAAAGTACACAGCACCTGTCCAGTCCTGGTGCTGGAAACCACAGTATGTGAGCGGAGTTGAGCAGTTGGGAAGTCTCGCTCCAGCGCTCCACGTCCTTTCCAACCAACCGCACTTCTAAATCCTGCTCCTCCAGAAAAATAAACAAATGCTGCTCCAAATTCGAGCCATTCAATGAAATCACCATTTTAAACCAACACTCATTCTATTGTTCTGACTATCTAGATGTAGCATTTGGTTTTGAAGTAATGAAACCATATGATTTGAATGAAAAGTATTTTAATAAACATGAAAAGGTGACTAAAAAGCACTCACCACTTCACACAGGCTACATGTCATATTAAACAGCATAGAAACACTCTAAATATGACAGGAGCCAGACAGGAAGTCTAAGAAGGAACTAAAAAGATTTTTTGGGGGGGGCTATATTATTAGCCTATTATTTTCAATTATTTCAAGGCCATAGCCTACAAAAAAATATATTGTCAAGCATTAGCGAGAGCAACAAACTTAGAATGGCAGGAACAGTAAGAGCTCAGCATCTAAACAACATTTCCATGTATTCATTTATTATAGTCTATAAAATAGCCATATAGTCTGTGACTTACTTTAGAATTAAATATAAATTCAGTCTACAAGGCTTTTAAATTCACTTTCAGATAAAGGAGTTTGGCCAGAGTAGGTGTGTTCATGCTCATGTGATGGTGGCCAGCAGAGGAAAATAACCCCTCCACGCTTGCAGAGCAACTGGGGTTGGTAAACATCCTTCAACTGGGGGCGGTAAACATCCTTCAACTGGGGACGGTGAACATCCTTCAACTGGGGACGGTAAACATCCTTCAACTGGGGACGGTAAACATCCTTCAACTGGGGATGGTAGACATCCTTCAACTGGGGACGGTAAACATCCTTCAACTGGGGACGGTAAACATCCTTCAACTGGGGATGGTAAACATCCTTCAACTGGGGACGGTAAACATCCTTCAACTGGGGACGGTAAACATCCTTCAACTGGGGACGGTGAACATCTTTCAACTGGGGACGGTAAACATCCTTCAACTGGGGACGGTAAACATCCTTCAACTGGGGACGGTAAACATCCTTCAACTGGGAACGATAAACATCCTTCAACTGGGAACGGTGAACATCTTTCAACTGGGGGCAGTAAACATCTTCAACTGGGGACGGTAAACATCTTCAACTGGGGACGGTAAACATCTTCAACTGGGGACGGTGAACATCCTTCAACCGGGGTTGGTAAACATCCTTCAACTGGGAACGGTGAACATCCTTCAACTGGGGGCAGTAAACATCTTCAACTGGGGACGGTAAACATCTTCAACTGGGGACGGTAAACATCTTCAACTGGGGACGGTGAACATCCTTCAACTAGGGACGGTAAACATCCTTCAACTGGGGACGGTGAACATCCTTCTGGCCGCTCCTGCCAGGTTGGGCAGGGATGCAACGTTTTTTATATATTTTTTCTATAGGTAGGCTTAAAAAGTTTTTAGGCAAAATAACCCTGGCAAAGTGGAAAGCTCCTTGAAAGAGGTCATATGCCAGGCCTAGTGGGACAAAATCAATGATGGTCTATTGAACAGATAATAGAATGAAAATGATACTAAACTTTTAAGAGATGTTATTTTTTGTTTATAAATACTTTGCTACAATGACACACTTAGTTAATTACCTTCCTCGTTCCTTTCTGATAGCATGTGCACGTAGTAAGTGCACCGTCATGCTTTGGGGATATGTATCTTTTCAGATTCCACAATGACTCTTTAGTTGTAGATAATACATCACTGCACTCCCTCTCTTGGTTCTCATCTTTGTAAGTCACCTTGATTTAGCAGCTGTGTTTTTTATCAGTTTCTTCATGAAAATATTTAGCGAACTCCATGACAGTAGCTAAAGCAAGGGGCTATAGCAGCACACAAGTAGACTACAGATGCATGCTGGGCCGGGCATGACCTGAGTTCATGAAGTGAGGCTACTGGAGACTGGAGCGAAATTGGAGCAAGCGAGAAGGTTAACGCTCCAGCCTTTGGTAAACTCACTCTGCGCTCCAGTCAAATTGGGCATGTTCCACTCCATTCCACTCCACTCCTCGCTCCATTCCACTCCACTCCTCGCTCCATTCCGCTCCACGCTCCACTCCTCACTCCGTTCCGCTCCTCGCTCTGTTCCGCTCCACACTCCACTCCTCGCTCCGTTCCACTCCTCGCTCCGTTCCGCTCCTCGCTCTGTTCCACTCCACTCCGTTCCACTCCTCGCTCTGTTCCACTCCACTCCGTTCCACTCCTCGCTCTGTTCCGCTCCACTCCTCACTCCGTTCCGCTCCTCGCTCTGTTCCGCTCCACACTCCACTCCTCGCTCCGTTCCACTCCTCGCTCCGTTCCGCTCCTCGCTCTGTTCCACTCCACTCCGTTCCACTCCTCGCTCTGTTCCGCTCCACTCCTCACTCCGTTCCGCTCCTCGCTCTGTTCCGCTCCACACTCCACTCCTTGCTCCGTTCCACTCCTTGCTCCGTTCCACTCCACTCCTTGCTCCGTTCCGCTCCTCGCTCCGTTCCGCTCCACTCCTCGTTCCGCTCCACTCCTCGCTCCATTCCGCTCCGCTCCTCGCTCCTTTCTGCTCTGTTCCGCTCCTCGCTCCGTTCCTCTCCTCGCTCCGCTCCGCGCTCCAATCCTCGCTCCGATCCTCACGCCGCTTCTCGCTCCGATCCTCGCTCCGATCCTCGCTCCGTTTCTCGCTCTGCTCCGCTCCAATCCTCGCTCCGCTCACATACTCTGCTGGAAAGATTCCTTCAGACTGAGACAGGCTACATTTCAAATGGCACCCTGTTCCCTAAGCAGTGCATAGAGCCCTGGTAAAACGTAGGGCAAAATATAGAGAATAGGTTGCCTGTATAGTTGATTCTATGTGTGTGTGTGCCTGTGTGCGTGTGTGTGTGTGTGTGTGTGTGTGCGTGTGTGTGTGTGTGTGTGTGTGTGTGTGTGTGTGTGTGTGTGTGTGTGTGTGTGTGTGTGTGTGTGTGTGTGCGTGTGTGTGTGTGTGTGTGTGTGTGTGTGTGTGTGTGTGTGTGTGTGTGTGTGTGTGTGCGTGTGTATGTGTGTGTGTGTGTGTGTGTATGTGTGTGTGTGACTAATTAGCTGTGCTGTCTGAATCCAATGGTCTGTTTTCTGTAGACAAAACATCTCTCTCTCTTTCTCTCTCTAATAAATAGGCTATGAGATTGTGAAAAATACAAATGTGTTTTAATTTACAATTTTGGAGTGCATCCGATGTTCATTCACATCATTCACATCATTGATGTTGACTGCTAAAACTTCTTACACTGATCTGTTTAGTCATTGAACACATTGTTGAGCATACAAGTTAATTGTGTGCTCCATTTCTCCTAAACTGGTTGCCAGGTGAGGAGGCGTGACAAGTTGTAGTGCAATAAGATTAGAGACAGAGGTTTAAGGTGGACCCCAGGAAGTGGACCCCAGGAAGTGGACCTCAGGAAGTGGACCCCAGGAAGAGTAGCTGCTACTTTTGCAACAGCTAATGGGGATCCTAATAAAATACCAAATACCTAAGGCAAACAATAGCCTTTAAGGCTAGTCAGGGGCGACAGGTAGCGTAGTGGTTAGAGCGTTGGCCTAGTAACCGTTAGGTTGCAAGATTGAATCCCCAAGCTGACAAGGTAAAAATCTGTTGTTCTGCCCCTGAACAAGGCAGTTATTTTTTTAAAGGATGGATGTGCAAAACTAAGTTTGTTAATTTGTGTTTTTAAAAAGTTTCTAGAAGCGAAGAAGCAGGGTGTTCCATGATGTCATATCCTGTGTTTAATCGATTGGTTGCTTTCTGTGTAATCTGCATTGCCATTAGCTAGTTATGACTGGTTAATCACTTTGTTTTTGTCATGATTTGTATTTAGCACAAAACATTTCAGGAAAATTCTTAAAAATCTGTTGGAAGTTACATAAAAACACTTTTCTGACAATTAGAGGAGTTTAGAAAAAAGTAACAATGCATATAAACAAATTATTTTCTTTGAGAGACTAAAAACTAAGTCTCTAGAGCGACATGGAGGGGAAAAAAACGGCAGTTAAGCAAATCGGTCTATCGGTTTGGTTGCTAGAGACTCGACCCAGTCACTCAGTCATCTATTAGATGGAGGTGTGAATGACATGAGGTCACTGGGGCACATTCCTAGGCCGTCATTGAAAATAAGAATTTGTTCTTAACCTCTTGAGCCTATGGGGGCGCCATTTCGACTTTGTAAAAATGAGTTCCCAAATTAAACTGCCTCGTACTCAATTCTTGCTCGTACAATATGCATATTATTATTACTATTGGATAGAAAACACTCTCTAGTTTCTAAAACCGTTTGAATTATTTCTCTGAGTGAAACAGAACTCATTCTGCAGCACATTTCCTGTCAGGGAGTGAGATTTCAGAAATCGAGGTCCCTGTTCTGAGGTCAGTTTATAAGTCCCCATGTAAGCCATTGGGCTACATGCACTGCATACGTCTTCCTCTAGATGTCAGTAAGCGGGGAGAATTTGAATGGAGTGGATTGCGCAATCTGGGACCCTATATAAGACCGTGGAACGGAAGTACCGTCCTTTTCAACGGTGCGCCTGGCGCAAGAAGACATCACAATGGCGTCCTGCAAACGCTTTCGTTTTAGTAGTTCTATATCTCCGGTCATGTTTTTATTCGTTATAGGTGTTAAAGACATCATAAGGTAGTTAATTTAAACCGACTTATAGCAGTTTATAGCAGTTTATTGCGATTTTCTGGGATTTCTTTGTCATGCGCTTTCACGAGTTGGACACCTCTCCAGTGGGTGGCTATCGTTAGCTGCTATTTCGACAGGAGAAGAGGACATCTTTCAACCCAAAGACGATTGTTCTGGAGAAAGGACACCTTGCCCAAGATTCTGATGGAAGCTCAGCTAATAGTAAGCAGTCTTTATGCTGTTAATTCGTACTTATGTTGACAAATGTCAAATATATAAATATATAAAATATATAATTCCGCCATGAATTTCGGTGCGTCTCGCTTTAGCGCACGCTGTATGCTTGAAGTAACGTTAATTTTAAAAATGTAACCCAGCGATTGCATTAAGAACTCATTTGTCTTTCAATTGCTGTCCAACCTGTATTTTTTTTGTCAAGTTTATGAATAGTTTTCGATTAGAATAGGTGCCTCTCCAAGATGGCGCCGGACAGATTGCTTGACGTTTTGGCCACTAATCACATTGTATAACCACGATTTGTGCCGCTAAATATGCACATTTTCGAACAAACTCTATATGCATTGTGTAATATGATGTTATAGGACTGTCATCTGAAGAATTCTGAGAAGGTTAGTGAAAAAATTAATATATTTTGGTGGTTTATACGTTATCGCTATGTTTGGCTTGAATCAATGCTGTTGTGATGTTTGCTATAGTGGTAAGCTAATATAACGCTATATTGTGTTTTCGCTGTAAAACACTTAGAAAATCTGAAATATTGTCTGGATTCACAAGATCTGTGTCTTTCAATTGCTGTACGCTGTGTATTTTTAAGAAATGTTTTATGATGAGTAATTAGGTAATACACATTGCTCTCTGTAGTTATTCTAGTCGCTTTGGTGAGAGTTGTGATGGTGGCTGCAATGGTAAACTATGATTTATACCTGAAATATGCACATTTTTCTAACAAAACATATGCTATACAATAAATATGTTATCAGACTGTCATCTGATGAAGTTGTTTCTTGGTTAGTGGCTATTTATATCTTTATTTGGTCGAATTTGTGATAGCTACTGATGGAGTAAAAAACTGGTGGAGTAAAAAAAGTGGTGTCTTTTGCTAACGTGGTTAGCTAATAGATTTACATATTGTGTCTTCCCTGTAAAACATTTTAAAAATCAGAAATGATGGCTGGATTCACAAGATGTGTATCTTTCATCTGGTGTCTTGGACTTGTGATTTAATGATATTTAGATGCTAGTATTTACTTGTGACGCTATGCTAGGCTATGCTAGTCAGCTTTTTTACTGATGGGGGTGCTCCCGGATCCGGGTTTGGGAGGAATTAAAGGTTAAACTGACTGGCCTAGTTAAATAAAGGTAACATTAAAATAAATAGTATTTAATGGTAACTTAAGTTTGTAATACACAATTAATAACTATCTCCAAGACCTGTCTAAATATGGACATACATGTTATAATGAGTCTGGAGAAAATGTATCAAGACAAGAACAATAACATGCATTGTATTGATTCATCTACTGGATGAAATCACTTATCACAACAAGATAATAATAAACATTATATATTATATATATTATATATATGTCACGTTCTGACCATAGTTCTTTTGTGTTTTCTTTGTTTTAGTGTGGTCAGGGCGTGAGTTGGGTGGGTAATCTATGTTTTCTATTTCTGTGTTGGTTTTCTGTGTTTGGCCTGATATGGTTCTCAATCAGAGGCAGCTGTCAATCGTTATCCCTGATTGGGAACCATATTTAGGTAGCCTGTTTTCTGTTGGGTTTTGTGGGTGGTTGTCTTCAGTCTTTGTGTGTCTGCACCAGATAGAACTGTTTCGGTTTTCACTTTTGTTGTTTTGTAATTTGTAGTGTTTAGTTTTTGATATTCATTAAATTAAGATGAACACTAATCACGCTGCGCTTTGGTCCTCTCCTTCTTCCACCGACGAAAGCCGTTACTAATCAAACAAGAAACTATCAAACAAGAACATAATGAATTGATTTAAAATAATGTTCCTAATTCTAAAGTCAATCTCAATGTTTTATGTAAATGTCATGAACTTCTTGTCAATAGGGGGGCGCTGTTTTCACTTTGGAAAAAATTGTGCCCAAATTAAACTGCCTCGTACTCTATTCTAGATCGTACAATATGCATATTATTATTACTATTGGATAGAAAATACTCTCAAGTTTCTAAAACTGTTTGAATTATATCTGTGAGTAAAACTGAACTCATTTTGCAGCAAACTTCCATATAGGAAGTGAAAAATCTGAAAACGATGCTCTGTTCCAGGGCCTGCCTATTCAATTGCCTAATATTTATCGATATGCATGCACTTCATACGCCTTCCACTAGATGTCAACAGGCAGGTGGAATGGGGTGTCTAGCTTGATCTGAGGCCGAACAAGAGCTTTTGGAGTGACAGGTCTGGAAATTTCTTTGTCTTCTCTGGCGCGCGAAGTACGTCGACATTGGCTTCTGAAAAGCGTTCGGTATACACGGCGGATATATCCGGCTCTGTTTTTATTTGATACATATTCGAAAAACATCATAAAGTAGGTTTTTTCAACCGAGTTTCATCAGTTTATTCAACGTTTATTGGGACTTTTGGAGTTTTCCGTTCTTTGCGTTGAGAGAAACTGGGAACGTCATCAACATTGGCTAGCATTGTGGCACGAATTCGACAGGAGAAAAGGACATTCTAAAACCAAACAACGATTTATTCTGAAAATAGGACTCCTTGTACAAGATTCTGATGGAAGCTCAGCAAAAGTAAGAACAATTTATGATGTTATTTCGTATTTCTGTGGAAAATGTTGATTCCTATTCTCTGCCGTTTTGGCGGGCGCTGTCTCGCAATAACGCAAGCTGTTTGTTATGGTAAAGTTATTTTTAAAAATCTAACATGGCGGTTGCATTAACCTCTCTGGGATCGCGGGACGCTTGCGTCCCAACAGCCTGTTAAAATGTAGAGCGCCAGATTCAAAAAAAAAACTATAAAATCAAACTTTATTAAATTACACATATAAGATACCAAATTAAAGCTACACTCGTTGTGAATCCAGCCAACATGTCAGATTTCAAAAAGGCTTTTCGGCGAAAGCATAAGATGCTATTATCTGATGATAGTACAAAGGCTACACTCTCTTTGTTGACAATTTCAACCATGCCGGCGCTACTCAAAACGCAGAAATAAAATATAAAACATGCATTACCTTTGACGAGATTCTTTTGTTGGCACTCCAATATGTCCCATAAACATCACAAATGGTCCTTTAGTTCGATTAATTCCGTCCATATATATCCAAATTGTCCATTTATTTGGCGCCGTTGTACCAGGAAAAACAGCGTTCAATTTGCGCAAAATCACGACAAAATATCTAAAAAATTACCTCTAAACTTTGCCAAAACATTTCAAAGTACTTTTGTAATACAACTTAAGGTATTTGTAAACGTTAATAATCGATCAAATTGAAGACGGGTCAATCTGTTTTCAATACAGGATATCAACAAACTCACGGTACTTTTCAAGTCTTGCTCAACTCTCAAACATAAACACAAGACGTCACTCCACTTCCGGGTCAATATCTTTCTCAGTTTACAAATGAAAAACCTTAACCTTTTTCCATACAATGGCGACATCCAGTGGAAGCAGTAGAAACTGCGTGGATAGTGATTAGAATTCTGGTTTGCCCATAATAACCCATTGAACATACAGGAACTTAAAAATAAAAAAGTTAGTCCTCAGGGTTTTGACTGCTATATAAGTTCTGTTATACTTACAGATATGATTCAAACAGTTTTAGAAACTTCAGAGTGTTTTCTATCCAAATCTACTAATAATATGCATATCTTATATTCTGGGGATGAGTAGCACGAAGTTGAAATTGGGCACGCTATTTTTCCCTAAGTGAAAACTCTGCACCCTATCCTCAAGAAGTTTTAAGAACCAGTGTATCTTTCATTTGCCATACAACAAGTATTTTTATGTAAAGTTTATGATGAGTTCTTTGGTCAGATTAGGTGAGTGTCCAAAATAGCTCCGGACATTCTGGTGAATCGATGCTACATATTCACAATGTATAAACACGGTTTGCAGCTCTAAATATGCACATTTTCGAACAAAACATAAGTGTATTGTATAACCTGATGTTATAAGACTGTCATCTGATGAAGTTGGTCAAGGTTAGTGATTCATTTTATATCTTTTGCTGGTTTTTGCGAATGCTATCTATGCGGGGAATAAATGCGGTTGTGTGTTTGGCTATTGTGGTAAGCTAATATAATGCTATATTGTGTTTTCGCTTTAAAACACTTAAAAAATCGGAAATATTGGCTGGATTCACAAGATGTTTATCTTTCATTTGCTGTACACCATGTATTTTTCATAAATGTTTTATGATGAGTATTTAGGTATTTCACGTTGCTCTCTGTAATTATTCTGGCTGCTTTGGTGATATTTTTGATGGTAGCTGCAATGTAAAATTATGATTTATACCTCAAATATGCACATTTTCGAACAAAACATAAATTTATTGTATAACATGTTATAAGACTGTCATCTGATGAAGTTGTTTCTTGGATAGTGACTAATTATATCTCTATTTGGTCGGTTTTGTGATAGCTACCTATGCGGTAGAAACATGGTGAAAATATGCGGTTGAGTCTTTGGCTATTGTGGTTAGCTAATAGAAATACATATTGTGTTTTCGCTGTAAAACATTTTTAAAATCGGATATTTATGGCTGGATTCACAAGATGTTTATCTTTCATTTGCTGTATTGGACTTGTAATTTCATGAAAATTATATTATATGATATCCCTGTCCCGTTAGGCTAGGCTATGCTAGTCAGCTTTTTTGATGAGGATGCTCCCGGATCCGGGATGGGTATTACTGAAAGGTTAAAGAAGGGTCCTTTGGGGGGGGGGGGGGGTTTG
Organism: Salvelinus namaycush; assembly: GCF_016432855.1. NCBI lineage: Eukaryota > Metazoa > Chordata > Actinopteri > Salmoniformes > Salmonidae > Salvelinus > Salvelinus namaycush. Next base: position 5,542,071 of record NC_052333.1, read on the forward strand.
ACTTGTTTGAGAAACTTACCTCAGCCGCGAGTCACTTCCTCATTGCGCAGTATCATGGCACGCAAAAGACATGAACAAAAGCTAATATAAAATAGGTCCTTTTAGAAAGGGACACACTCTCAGCATGGCGATGCAGCTCTTCAGACATGGAATTGTGTCATTCCGAACTTTAGCCGCAACATTATATGCTATTTTGTTGTGACTCAAAACGTTTCCGTGTGTCCGTGTACTATAGGGACACGCTCTCAGCCATGCACAGCTGCATGGGGAAAACAGTTAACTCAACCAAAATGTATTATAACATTGTCAATAAAAGGAATGACAACACTTAATGTGTATTAATGTGTATTAGATACCTACATCAATATACTGAGAGCGTGTCCATTTCTAAAATGACGTATTCGGGTGTTTTTGGAGATTTTGTTCATGTTTTTTGCGTGTCCTGTGATATTGCACAAGGGTTAATGTATTGCGGCTGGGGTAAGTTTCTCACTAACAAGCCACATTATTAAAAAAAAATGTCTGGACCCTTCTATAACATGCCATTTACATCAAACATTTAGTATTACTTCAGAAATAAGAACATTCTCCTTTAAATGTGAATCATGTAGGCTAATCTTATCCAAACAGAATTATAAAAGGAATTGATTCAATCAAACATCAAAGGCTGGCTATGGATATGGGATGTCTGCCCAGGCTGGCTATGGGTACGGGGTAGCTGCCCAGGCTGGCTATGGGTACGGGGTAGCTTCCCAGGCTGGCTATGGGTACGGGGTAGCTGCCAAGGCTGGCTATGGGTACGGGGTAGCTGCCAAGGCTGGCTATGGGGTAGCTGCCAAGGCTGGCTATGGGTACGGGGTAGCTGCCAAGGCTGGCTATGGGTACGGGGTAGCTGCCAAGGCTGGCTATGGGTATGGGGTGGCTGTCCAAGCTGGCTATGGGTATGGGGTAGCTGCCAAGGCTGGCTATGGGTATGGGGTAGCTGCCAAGGCTGGCTATGGGTACGGGGTAGCTGCCAAGGCTGGCTATGGGTACGGGGTGGCTGTCCAAGCTGGCTATGGGTACGGGGTGGCTGCCAAGGCTGGCTATGGGTACGGGGTAGCTGCCAAGGCTGGCTATGGGTACGGGGTGGCTGCCAAGGCTGGCTATGGGTACGGGGTGGCTGCCAAGGCTGGCTATGGGTACGGGATAGCTGCCAAGGCTGGCTATGGGTACGGGGTAGCTGCCAAGGCTGGCTATGGGTACGGGGTGGCTGTCCAAGCTGGCTATGGGTACGGGGTGGCTGCCAAGGCTGGCTATGGGTACGGGGTGGCTGTCCAAGCTGGCTATGGGTACGGGGTAGCTGCCAAGGCTGGCTATGGGTACGGGGTGGCTGTCCAAGCTGGCTATGGGTACGGGGTAGCTGCCAAGGCTGGCTATGGGTACGGGGTGGCTGTCCAAGCTGGCTATGGGTACGGGGTGGCGGGGCGCCGGTTTACCCGCTCCCTCTCTCTGGCTCTCGACGGCGCTGGTTTACCCGCTCCCCCTCTCTGGCTCTCGACGGCGCCGGTTTACCCGCTCCCCCTATCCGGCTCTCGACTGCACCGGTTTACCCGCTCCCCCTCTCTGGCTCTCGACGGCGCCGGTTTACCCGCTCCCCCTCTCCGGCTCTCGACGGCGCCGGTTTACCCGCTCCCCCTCTCCGGCTCTCGACGGAGCCGGTTTACCCGCGCCGGTTTACTAATCACTGGTCCTGACAACCATCATTACGTGCCTCATTATGAGACTCACCTGGACTCCGTCACTTCAATGATTACCTCCCCTATATCTGTTACTCCCGTAGGTTCATTCCCAAGGCAGTATTGAATATGTGTTTCATGTCAAGACGCTACTCCTGTTTTGTATCGTTCCGTGTTCGTTGTCTTATTAAACTCACCAGCTGCTTCTCGACTCACAGCGTCTTCGTTACAGAATTGAAGGTCATTTGTTGATGTAAACATACAAAATGTAATGAATTGGAAGGTCATTTGTTGATGTAAACATACGAAATGTAATGAATGGAAGGTCATTTGTTGATGTAAACATACATAATGTAATGAATGGAAGGTCATTTGTTGATGTAAACATACAAAATGTAATGAATTGTAAGGTTATTTGTTAATGTAAGCATCAAAATGTAATAAAGTGAAGGTTATTTGTTCAATTGGTTCAATTCCAGGCTGTATCACAACCGGGCGTGATTGGCGAGTCTCAAAGGGCGTTGCACAATAGCGTTGTTAGGGTTTGGCCGGGGTAGGCAGTCATTGAAAATAAGAATTTGATCTTGCCTAGTTAAATAAATGTAAACATCAAGATATAATGAATTGAAGGTTATTTGTTGATGTAAACATCAACATTTTAAGGTTGTGTCATCAGATTTGGGGAGGAGTGGGGTAACCAGAAATGCTGCCCCCCCCCCCCCCAAAACAAAATGGTGTCCCCGCTGAAAAAGTTTGAATACCACTGCCTTAAAAGGAAGAGAAACCATGCCTCAATAACTATTGAGTAAAACCATTCACAGTATCATCTCTCCTTCAACCAGGAGCTATTATCATTATTCCAGTTGAATGAAAGATGGAACCGGGCTCTGTGACAGTGAGGGCTCTGTGACAGTGAGGGCTCTGTGACAGTGAGGGCTCTGTGACAGTGACATGGCTGTTTTGTACAGATCAGAAGGGCTCTGTGACAGTGGCATGGCTGTTTTGTACAGATCAGGAGGGCTCTGTGACAGTGACATGGCTGTTTTGTACAGATCAGGAGGGCTCTGTGACAGTGACATGGCTGTTTTGTACAGATCAGTAGGGCTCTGTGACAGTGGCATGGCTGTTTGGTACAGATCAGTAGGGCTCTGTGACAGTGACATGGCTGTTTTGTACAGATCAGGAGGGCTCTGTGACAGTGACATGGCTGTTTTGTACAGATCAGTAGGGCTCTGTGACAGTGGCATGGCTGTTTGGTACAGATCAGTAGGGCTCTGTGACAGTGACATGGCTGTTTTGTACAGATCAGGAGGGCTCTGTGACAGTGGCATGGCTGTTTTGTACAGATCAGGAGGGCTCTGTGACAGTGACATGGCTGTTTTGTACAGATCAGGAGGGCTCTGTGACAGTGACATGGCTGTTTTGTACAGATCAGTAGGGCTCTGTGACAGTGACATGGCTGTTTTGTACAGATCAGTAGGGCTCTGTGACAGTGGCATGGCTGTTTTGTACAGATCAGGAGGGCTCTGTGACAGTGACATGGCTGTTTTGTACAGATCAGGAGGGCTCTGTGACAGTGACATGGCTGTTTTGTACAGATCAGTAGGGCTCTGTGACAGTGACATGGCTGTTTTGTACAGATCAGTAGGGCTCTGTGACAGTGACATGGCTGTTTTGTACAGATCAGGAGGGCTCTGTGACAGTGACATGGCTGTTTTGTACAGATCAGGAGGGCTCTGTGACAGTGACATGGCTGTTTTGTACAGATCAGTAGGGCTCTGTGACAGTGACATGGCTGTTTTGTACAGATCAGTAGGGCTCTGTGACAGTGACATGGCTGTTTTGTACAGATCAGGAGGGCTCTGTGACAGTGACATGGCTGTTTTGTACAGATCAGTAGGGCTCTGTGACAGTGACATGGCTGTTTTGTACAGATCAGGAGGGCTCTGTGACAGTGGCATGGCTGTTTTGTACAGATCAGGAGGGCTCTGTGACAGTGGCATGGCTGTTTTGTACAGATCAGAAGGGCTCTGTGACATTAGAATGACTGATGCTGTTCCTTTGGTGTCTTTTGATTATTTTTCAAGTTGCCACTTTGACAAAAACAGTTTAAGAAAGATTGTATTTACCTTTGCGTTGCTTTGCCATGTGGCCTCCTTGTTCTTATTTGCCGCTGCTCTTACTCTCATTACACTAATCATGTTGTGTCTTGTCACTTTCGATGTGCTTCCAGAAGGCCATTAGGTGGGTGTGAGTTGCAAACCTATGCGAAAGTTGGAACACATTAAAATGTGTCACGTCCTGACCATAGTTCTTATGTGTTTTGCTTGTTTAGTGTTGGTCAGGACGTGAGCTGGGTGGGAATTCTATGTTGTGTGTCTAGTTTGTCTGTTTCTATGTTCAGCCTAATATGGTTCTCAATCAGAGGCAGCTGTCAATCGTTGTCCCTGATTGAGAATCATATATAGGTGGCTTGTTTTGTGTTGGGGATTTGTGGGTGGTTGTTTCCTGTGTCAGTGTTTGTACCACACAGGACTGTGACGGTTAGTTCATTTGTTATTTTGTATAGGGTCTTGTTCTTTGTGTATTATTAAATCATGGAAACTTACCACGCTGCACATTGGTCCTCCGATCCTTCTCGCCTCTCCTCGTCCGAGGAGGAGGAAGAGCTAGACTGCCGTTACAAAATGAATAAGAAATAGATTAGAAATGACATAATATTGTGTCATTGCTATATATTATGCCATGAAGTTTATATTATGTCATGAAGTGAATATTATTTGATGAATATTATGCCATGAATATTATGCCATGAAGTGCTTTGAAAGGCTGGTCATGGCTCACATCAACAGCATCCTCCCGGATACCCTAGACCCACTCCAATTAACATACCGCCCCCAACAGATCCACAGATGGGCCCCATGTGGCTCAGTTGGTAGAGCATGGCGCTTGCAACGCCAGGGTTGTGGGTTCGTTTCCCACGGGGGGCCAGTACAAAAAAAAAAAAAGTATGAATGTATGTACTTGTAAGTCGTTCTGGATAAGAGCGTCTGCTAAATGACTTAAATGTAAAATGATGCAATCTCAATCGCACTCCACACTGCCCTTTTCCACCTGGACAAAAGGAACACCTATGTGAGAATGCTGTTCATTAACTGTTAGTGCCCTCAAAGCTCATCACTAAGCTAAGGACCCTGGGACTAAACACCTCCCTCCGCAACTGGATCCTGGACTTCCTGACGGGCAGCTCCCAGGTGGTAAGGGTAGGCAACAACACGTCTACCGCGCTGAACCTCAACTCTGGGGCCCCTCAGGGGTGTGTACTTATTCCCCTCCTGTACTCCCTGTTCACCCACGCCTGCATGGCCAAACACGACTACAACACCATCATCAAGTTTGCTGACGACACAACAGTGGTAGGCCTGATCACTGCCAACGATGAGGCAGCCTTTAGGGAGAACTGGCAGTGTGGTGCCAGAACAATTTGAGCAAGAAAAAATAAGCTAATCGTAGACTACAGGAACAGGCCCCCATTAACATCGACGGGGCTGTAGTGGAGCGGGTCGAGAGTTTCAAGTTCCTTGGTGTCCACATCTCCAACAAACTATCATGGTCCAAACACACCAAGTCAGTCAAGAAGAGGGCACTACAACACCTTTTCCCCCTCAGGAGACTGAAAAGATTTGGAAAGTGTCCCCAGATCCTGAAAAAGTTCTACAGCTGCACCATCGAGAGCATCCTGACCGGTTGCATCACCGCCTGGTACGGCAACTGCTTGGCATCTGACCGTAAGGCACTACAGAGGGTAGTGCGTACGGCCCAGTACATCACTTGGGCCAAGCTTCTTGCCATCCAGGACCTATATAATAGGTGGTGTCAGAGGAAAGCCCATAAAATTGTCAGAGACTCCAGTCAGCCAAGTCATAGACTGTTTTCTCTGCTACCGCACAGCAAGCAGTACCTGAGTGCCAAGTCTAGGACCAAAAGGCTCCTTAACAGCTTCTGTCCCCCCAAACCATAAGACTGCTGAACAATTAATCAAATGGCCACCCGGACTATTTACATTGAACCCCCCCCCCCCCCCCCCCCCTTTTGTTTTGTACACTGCTGCCACTCACTGTTCATTATCTATGCATAGTCACTTCACCCCTACCTACAGTACAAATTACCTCAACTAACCTGTACCCACACACACTGACTCCGTACCGGTAACCCCTGTATATAGCCTCATTATTGTTATGTTATTGTGTGTCAAATATTTTTTTACTCTGGATTATTTGGTAAAAATTTTCTTAACTTTTCTTGAACGGCACAGTTAAGGGCTTGTAGGTAAGCATTTCAACGGTAAGGTCTACACTTGTTGTATTCGGCGCAAGTGACAAATAATGTTTGATTTAATTTAATTTTATATTACAACCAGTGAACCATCCCTCTGAATAACTCCTAACTCCTACTGTGGCATAACAGAGTGATGGAGGGAGAGAAACAGAGAAAGACAGATATTTATCTGTTTATTTATTGTCCCTTTTGTACTTCAGCTATTTGCACATTGTTACAACACTGAACATAGCCATAATATAACATGTAAAAGGTCTCTATTCTTTTAAAATGTGTGTTCATTTCTAATAGACAATAAACAAATGTTAAATAAACTATTTCACTTGCTATGGCAATGTAAAGATATGTGTCCCATGCCAAAACATCCCTTTGACTTGAAATTGAATTGAGAGAGAGAGAGATGGAGAATGTTGGGAGTACACAGAGAGAGAAACAAGCAAGTGAAAGATAGAAAGAGCAAGAGAGAGAGAGAGAGAGATGGAGAATGTTGGGAGTACACAGAGAGAGAAACAAGCAAGTGAAAGATAGAAAGAGCAAGAGAGAGAGAGAGAGAGATGGAGAATGTTGGGAGTACACAGAGAGAGAAACAAGCAAGTGAAAGATAGAAAGAGCAAGGGAGAGAGAGAGATGGACAGATGGAGAATAACAAGCCTACAGCAGGGCCCGAGTGTGTCGTATGTTGTAGCTGTTCCACTGGAAGCGAACAACCAGAGCTCCCTGCGCCCGATGCTGGTCGAAGGCTCCATCAAGTCCTCAGCTTGGAAATGACGGTTGCAGACCCTGGTGTGATTTCTCACTGTGAACTTGTCATGTATAATATTTATTATCCACCTCTTCTGTGCTTCTTCTAATGTTGTAAAAGTGTGGAAGCTCAACACGGAGTTGAACTTCGCCGATACCTCACATTTTGAGGTGCTACCTTCCTGTTGCTGAAATGTCAAAGTTTTGCACTTCTCCGAAATCATTGGATTTTTTAAAAATAGAAAACGAATAAATACATTTTTTTTTTTTTATATATAATTTCTAAATGGTCTCAGAAGAACAACATTGGCAGGGCAATTCAAGCATAGCCAAAATGCGGTGAAAATGTATTGGGCATATAGCCTACTGAGCTTAGCCAATAAGCAGTGATAATGTAGCCTACTGCACAAAACTCATTGCTACATAACTATTTTTAATTGGTTAATGTTGCGTAAGCTTGCGTTTTTTAATTCATCTTTTTTTTTTAAGCAGTAGATATCGGCTTGCATTTTGACTCAGAGAAGGTTGGTTACCAACGATGTAGGTTATCCTACCTGTCCTGTTTCTGATGTATTCTGTTGTAGGTTAACCTACCTGCCCTGTTTCTGATGTAGGTTATCCTACCTGCCCTGTTTCTGATGTAGGTTATCCTACCTGTCCTGTTTCTGATGTAGGTTATCCTACCTGTCCTGTTTCTGATGTAGGTTATCCTACCTGTCCTGTTTCTGATGTAGGTTATCCTACCTGCACTGTTTCTGATGTAGGTTATCCTACCTGTCCTGTTTCTGATGTAGGTTATCCTACCTGTCCTGTTTCTGATGTAGGTTATCCTACCTGCACTGTTTCTGATGTAGGTTATCCTACCTGCACTGTTTCTGATGTAGGTTATCCTACCTGCACTGTTTCTGATGTAGGTTATCCTACCTGTCCTGTTTCTGATGTAGGTTATCCTACCTGTCCTGTTTCTGATGTAGGTTATCCTACCTGCACTGTTTCTGATGTAGGTTATCCTACCTGCACTGTTTCTGTTGTAGGTTATCCTACCTGCCCTGTTTCTGATGTAGGTTATCCTACCTGCACTGTTTCTGATGTAGGTTATCCTACCTGCCCTGTTTCTGATGTAGGTTATCCTACCTGTCCTGTTTCTGATGTAGGTTATCCTACCTGTCCTGTTTCTGCTGTAGGTTATCCTACCTGCCCTGTTTCTGATGTAGGTTATCCTACCTGCACTGTTTCTGATGTAGGTTATCCTACCTGTCCTGTTTCTGATGTATTATGTTGTAGGTTATCCTACCTGCCCTGTTTCTGATGTAGGTTATCCTACCTGTCCTGTTTCTGATGTAGGTTATCCTACCTGCACTGTTTCTGATGTAGGTTATCCTACCTGTCCTGTTTCTGTTGTAGGTTATCCTACCTGTCCTGTTTCTGATGTAGGTTATCCTACCTGCCCTGTTTCTGATGTAGGTTAACCTACCTGTACTGTTTCTGATGTATTCTGTTGTAGGTTATCCTACCTGCCCTGTTTCTGATGTAGGTTATCCTACCTGCCCTGTTTCTGATGTAGGTTATCCTACCTGCCCTGTTTCTGATGTAGGTTATCCTACCTGCACTGTTTCTGTTGTAGGTTATCCTACCTGCCCTGTTTCTGATGTAGGTTTATCCTACCTGTCCTGTTTCTGATGTATTATGTTGTAGGTTATCCTACCTGCCCTGTTTCTGATGTAGGTTATCCTACCTGCACTGTTTCTGATGTAGGTTATCCTACCTGCCCTGTTTCTGATGTAGGTTATCCTACCTGCCCTGTTTCTGATGTAGGTTATCCTACCTGCCCTGTTTCTGATGTAGGTTATCCTACCTGCACTGTTTCTGATGTAGGTTATCCTACCTGTCCTGTTTCTGATGTATTATGTTGTAGGTTAACCTACCTGCACTGTTTCTGATGTAGGTTATCCTACCTGCCCTGTTTCTGATGTAGGTTATCCTACCTGCACTGTTTCTGATGTAGGTTAACCTACCTGTCCTGTTTCTGATGTATTATGTTGTAGGTTAACCTACCTGCACTGTTTCTGATGTAGGTTATCCTACCTGCCCTGTTTCTGATGTAGGTTATCCTACCTGCCCTGTTTCTGATGTAGGTTATCCTACCTGTCCTGTTTCTGATGTAGGTTATCCTACCTGCACTGTTTCTGATGTAGGTTATCCTACCTGTCCTGTTTCTGTTGTAGGTTATCCTACCTGTCCTGTTTCTGATGTAGGTTATCCTACCTGCCCTGTTTCTGATGTAGGTTAACCTACCTGTACTGTTTCTGATGTATTCTGTTGTAGGTTATCCTACCTGCCCTGTTTCTGATGTAGGTTATCCTACCTGCCCTGTTTCTGATGTAGGTTATCCTACCTGCCCTGTTTCTGATGTAGGTTATCCTACCTGCACTGTTTCTGTTGTAGGTTATCCTACCTGCCCTGTTTCTGATGTAGGTTTATCCTACCTGTCCTGTTTCTGATGTATTATGTTGTAGGTTATCCTACCTGCCCTGTTTCTGATGTAGGTTATCCTACCTGCACTGTTTCTGATGTAGGTTATCCTACCTGCCCTGTTTCTGATGTAGGTTATCCTACCTGCCCTGTTTCTGATGTAGGTTATCCTACCTGCCCTGTTTCTGATGTAGGTTATCCTACCTGCACTGTTTCTGATGTAGGTTATCCTACCTGTCCTGTTTCTGATGTATTATGTTGTAGGTTAACCTACCTGCACTGTTTCTGATGTAGGTTATCCTACCTGCCCTGTTTCTGATGTAGGTTATCCTACCTGCACTGTTTCTGATGTAGGTTAACCTACCTGTCCTGTTTCTGATGTATTATGTTGTAGGTTAACCTACCTGCACTGTTTCTGATGTAGGTTATCCTACCTGCCCTGTTTCTGATGTAGGTTATCCTACCTGCACTGTTTCTGATGTAGGTTAACCTACCTGTCCTGTTTCTGATGTATTATGTTGTAGGTTATCCTACCTGCACTGTTTCTGATGTAGGTTATCCTACCTGCACTGTTTCTGTTGTAGGTTATCCTACCTGTCCTGTTTCTGATGTAGGTTATCCTACCTGCACTGTTTCTGTTGTAGGTTATCCTACCTGTCCTGTTTCTGATGTAGGTTATCCTACCTGCCCTGTTTCTGTTGTAGGTTATCCTACCTGCCCTGTTTCTGATGTAGGTTATCCTACCTGCACTGTTTCTGCTGTAGGTTATCCTACCTGTCCTGTTTCTGATGTAGGTTATCCTACCTGTCCTGTTTCTGGTGTAGGTTATCCTACCTGCACTGTTTCTGATGTAGGTTATCCTACCTGCACTGTTTCTGTTGTAGGTTATCCTACCTGCACTGTTTCTGATGTAGGTTATCCTACCTGTCCTGTTTCTGATGTAGGTTATCCTACCTGTCCTGTTTCTGATGTAGGTTATCCTACCTGCACTGTTTCTGTTGTAGGTTATCCTACCTGCCCTGTTTCTGATGTAGGTTAACCTACCTGCACTGTTTCTGATGTAGGTTATGCTACCTGTACTGTTTCTCCACGCAGTTGGCTATAGTGCACCGCCAAGACCAGAGTTGGCACATTCGCAATATAACGCAACATATTTTTTGAAAATGGATGGAAACCCATTTAACTTGTATTCATTATTTGGTATATGGGAATTTAACCGCAAAAGTTATTTTTATGTGCACTATGTCATCACAGACAGCCTTTTATCTGCAACAGGTATATTTGATGGAAACATATCTGGATTTTTTTATATTCGCATTCAAATCTGTCGCCAATTGGATGGAAACCTTGCTGAAAACCACGCTTCCATCCACCGTTTTTATGCGAGTAAAGTCATACCATTTAAAAGAAAATTACGACAGCTGTGATGGGAACAAGAAGTTTCAATATAATTGTATAAATGCCGACAGATCATTTGTTTGTTTGACATGGTGGGATCTTTTACGACTCGGGAAACCATGCAGTTTATTAGGCTACAGATGAAATAACTTATGAACTTCACAGGGTGGTGATCTTGATGCTCCTTTCCAATAAATATTGAGAGTCTGAATCTGGTGACATGATCGATGCTTGACTGCCAATTAACAAATACAGGCTAGCAGCTGTAACTAGCTAATAGCAGGCTAGCAGCAGTAGCTAGCTAGTAGCAGGCTAGCAGCTGTAACTAGCTAATAACAGGCTAGCAGCAGTAGCTAGCTAGCTAACACAAGTTGAATGAGAAGCAAGCTACAAGCAAATGAAGCTAGATAGCTAGGTATATTTTGTATTGGAATGTTTTTCATATGGCTGAAGTCGTCTGTGCAAACTACATTGAACAAAAATATAAACGCAAACATGCAACAATTTCAGAGATTTTACTGAGTTACAGTTCATATAATGAAAACAGTCAATTGAAATCAATTCATTAGGCCCTAATCTATAGATTTCACATTACTTGGAATACAGATAGAAATCTGTTGGTCACCGATACCTTACAAAAAGGTAAGGGCGTGAATCAGAAAACCAGTCAGTATCTGGTGTGATCATGGTGTGGCAGGGTAGCCTAGTGTTTAAAGCGTTGGACTAGTAACCGAAAGGTTGCAAGATTGAATCCCTGAGCTGACAAGGTAAACACCTGAACAAGGTAGTTAACCCACTGTTCCTTGGCCGTCATTGAAAATAAGAATTTGTTCTTAACTGACTTGCCTAGTTAAATAAAATAAATAAAAATCATGGCCTGCATACTCACCAGACTGTAACATCTGCATCCAACTCACACTCAAACACATAGATCCCCCAGAATGCAGCTCACTCTCCAGATCCCAATCACCTGAATTCTGATCACCTGTCCACACACCTGCATGTCATCCTCCCACACTATTTAGTTCAGTTATTTGCACCCCATCACTGTGAGGTTTTGTTTTGAGACACACTTTTTCAGAGTTCTGTTTTTCCCCGTCCTTCTCACCTCCCGTGTATGATAGTTTTTGCCTGCCTCACTCACGACGCCTATTACCTGCCTGTACTGTTGCCATTTTTAGACCTACCGTGTATGACCTTCTGCCTGCCACTGGACCCAGATACCTGCCTCCTCCTGTGTATGACCTTCTGCCTGCCCCTGGACCCAGTTACCTGCCTCCTCCTGTGTATGACCTTCTGCCTGCCACTGGACCCAGCTACCTACCTCCTCCTGTGTATGACCTTCTGCCTGCCACTGGACCCAGCTACCTGCCTCCTCCTATGGTCCCTTCCATTAAACCCCTGCTGCGCTCTGCGCTTGAAACCAGCTCTCTGTCTCCTATCGTGTTTCTTACGCAGACATGTCACCCATTGAGCATGTTTGGCATGTTCTGGATCAACGTGTACGACAGCTTGTTTACGAGTTTCCGCCAATATCTATCGCATTTTGCACAGCCCCCATGGAAGAGGAGTGGGACAATATTCCACAGGCCACAATCAAAAGCCCAATCAACCCAGTCACACCAGATACTGACTGGATTTCTGATCCATGCCACTACTTTTTTTATTTTTTTAACCCCCTTTTTTTCTCCCCAGTTTCGTAATATCCATTTTGGATCTTGTCTCATCGCTGCAACTCCCCAACGGGCTCGGGGAGAGGCGACGGTGGAGTCATGCGTCCTCTGAAACACGACCCGCCAAACCACGCTCCTTAAGACCCGCCCGCTTAACCCGGAAGCAATGCACCAATGTGTCAGAGGAAACACTGTTCATCTGACAACCGAAGTCAGCCTTCAGGCACCCAGACGGCCCCAAGACAGTCTGAGCTACCTGCTCCTTATTAAAGACAGTCTGAGCTGCCTGATCCTTATTAAAGGCAGTCTTAGTTGCCTGCTCCTTATTAAAGACAGTCTGAGCTGCCTGATCCTTATTAAAGGCAGTCTTAGTTGCCTGCTCCTTATTAAAGACAGTCTGAGCTGCCTGCTCCTTATTAAAGACAGTCTGAGCCGCCTGCTCCTTATTAAAGACAGTCTGAGCTGCCTGATCCTTATTAAAGACAGTCTGAGCTGCCTGCTCCTTATTAAAGACGGTCTGAGCCGTCTGCTCCTTATTAAAGACAGTCTGAGCTGCCTGCTCCTTATTAAAGACAGTCTTAGTTGCCTGCTCCTTATTAAAGACAGTATGAGCTGCCTGCTCCTTATTAAAGACAGTCTGAGCTGCCTGCTCCTTAAAGACAGTCTTAGTTGCCTGCTCCTTATTAAAGACAGTATGAGCTGCCTGCTCCTTATTAAAGACAGTCTTAGTTGCCTGCTCCTTATTAAAGACAGTCTGAGCTCCCTGCTCTGTTTTAAAGACAGTCTTAATTGCCTGCTCCTTATTAAAGACAGTCTGAGCTCCCTGCTCTGTTTTAAAGACAGTCTTAGTTGCCTGCTCCTAAATAAAGTCAGTCTGAGCTACCTGCTCCTTATTAAAGACAGTCTGAGCTGCCTGCTCCTTATTAAAGACAGTCTGAGCTACCTGCTCCTTTTTAAAGACAGTCTGAGCTGTCTGCTCCTTATTAAAGACAGTCTGATCTGCCTACTCCTTATTAAAGACAGTCTGAGCTACCTGCTCCTTATTAAAGACAGTCTGAGCTACCTGCTCCTTATTAAAGACAGTCTGAGCTGTCTGCTCCTTATTAAAGACAATCTGAGCTGCCTGCTCCTTATTAAAGACAGTCTGAGCTGCCTGCTCCTTATTAAAGACAGTCTGAGCTGCCTGCTCCTTATTAAAGACAGTCTTAGTTGCCTGCTCCTTATTAAAGACAGTCTGAGCTGCCTGATCCTTATTAAAGACAGTCTGAGCTGCCTGCTCCTTATTAAAGACAGTCTGAGCTACCTGCTCCTTATTAAAGACAGTCTGAGCTGCCTGCTCCTTATTAAAGACAGTCTGAGCTGCCTGCTCCTTATTAAAGACAGTCTGAGCTACCTGCTCCTTATTAAAGACAGTCTGAGCTACCTGCTCCTTATTAAAGACAGTCTGAGCTGCCTGCTCCTTATTAAAGACAGTCTGAGCTGCCTGCTCCTTATTAAAGACAGTCTTAGTTGCCTGCTCCTTATTAAAGACAGTCTGAGCTGCCTGATCCTTATTAAAGACAGTCTGAGCTGCCTGCTCCTTATTAAAGACAGTCTGAGCTACCTGCTCCTTATTAAAGACAGTCTGAGCTGCCTGCTCCTTATTAAAGACAGTCTGAGCTGCCTGCTCCTTATTAAAGACAGTCTGAGCTACCTGCTCCTTATTAAAGACAGTCTGAGCTACCTGCTCCTTATTAAAGACAGTCTGAGCTGTCTGCTCCTTATTAAAGACAGTTTGATCTGCCTGCTCCTTATTAAAGACAGTCTATGTAATGACCCTCACCATCATCTGTCCTAGGCTACATCCAAAATGGAATCCTTTTCCCTATGTACAGTAGTGCTCTGCTTTTGACCAGGGCATGGGCAAGGGATCTGGTCAAAAGTAGTGCACTATATTGGTGGAAAGTAGTGCACTACATTGGGGATAGGGTGCCATTTGGGACGTAGGCCGATCATTTACATTACCCTGCTAGAGATGTCAACCTAATAAGTTCCCATCTCGGCTCTCCATAACACTGAGGGAAATTATTCATGAATCCATACTAAATACTATACATCAGGGATGGTCTCTGTCCTTATTGAACTGTCTCTGTCATTAGATGCACCAGACACCAGAAGTAATTCATTTCAATGTAGGAGGCAGAAGGCAGTCTCTGGCACATTCCACTAGAATAGACAAACACACACACACACACATACACACAGACAGAAACACACACACACATACATGCATAAGTGAACACACACACACACACACACACACACACACACACACACACACACACACACACACACACACACACACACACACACACACACACACACACAGTCAGACAGACACACTCACACACACATATGCACAAGCACACAGACAAAAAGACACACACACACACACACAGTCAGACACACAGACACACCTGCCTTCGTCCCCTTCCCCCAATTAAGTCATGTCGAGGAAATGTCTGGCACAGCTCCTCCATCCCAAATAGCTGGGCTGCGCCCCCTCACACACACGCAGGCACATTAAATGGCGTCCCCAGCCAATTGTGTGCGGCCTCCTCGCTCTCGGATACAGTGTTGCCGTGGCAGCCACGTTTTCTCCACGTGGCGATTGATAGAGAGGAGCCACTTCTATTGTTCTGAGACTCAACTCAACCCTGGCACACAAAGAAACACCTTTTACTGAGCATCCTATTTTCCTCTAAGAGGAGGACATATTTTGTGGCAAGGAGTGGCAAGATTGTACAAACACACTGGTACCCAGGCTACTGTAATTAATCGCCAGTCGCCTAAATTTTCCCAATAAATCAACGCAACGAGGACAGATTCAGTTCCAGCTGATTTTATTTCCGTCTTGAAAAAACTAAACAAACATACAAACAAACAAATAAAAATGCTCTGTATAGAGGTCTGAGGCAGTCATTGACCCGATTGGCTGGCGTTGAGTTCTATATTCAAATGAGATATGGTACGATTGGAGGAAACATGATCATACACACAGCATATTGCACAAATGAAAAAAAAAATTACAATAAAGATCCTGGACCACAATCATCTTCAACATCATAATGACAAAAGATGGCAATTTTAGTGTCTGTCGTTGATCATTATACATAGAAACACAATCGTATCTGCATTATAGTACAGTCAATAAACATAAATATCTTCAATTGATATTCTTAAAAAAAAAAAAATCTTAAACACAACAGCTATACATATACCTGAATCTGAAATACAATTGCTAATTTGCCATGCCATAATATAGGAAAACAATTAGCTAGCTAGTCTTAGCCAAGTAAGCCAACAGGTAGAAAAACGATTACATACTCTTATTATGCAATTGCGCAATGATAGATGATCGAAGCACTTCATACACCTCCCTCCACCTCCCTCCATCTCCCTCCACCTCCCTCTGACTCAAATAGGCATTTAGAATGTGTGAGTGTCACATTCCATCCAGTGGTTTCAAAACTAACTTATCAATAAAAGCAGACCAATGTTTTCTCTCTCAATCCAACAGCATATTTCTCTCTTTTTAACAGTTCTGATATACTGTAGCCTGGGTACCAGTCTGTTTGTGCCATCGTGCCACTCCTTGACAAGGACTTGACAAGATAGCACAAATAGATCTGGGTCCAAGTTATGCAAAACCACCTGTTGAAACACAGTCACTGGGTGCAGCTGACGCTCTAGTGTAAGTAGCGTGTCAATGTGTTTTACTTGGCTGGTGTAATATATGTACACTGTGCCTTTAAGAAGAAGCATGTGGCGCGATACTGTCAAGTGTAAACATTGTATAAAGAGCAGATTATGTGACAACGGACCCTCTGGCTTTGAACATCAGGAATCCAAGCAACCACCGACGGGCACTCCCTCCATAGATATTGTACAAAAATACACATATAGAAAATGACACTTACTGAGTTCTCCTTTAAAAAGTGAGAGATTTCAACATTTAAATAAGATACACTTCTAGCCCTCCTGCACAGGGATACAGACAGGTGCATGGCTTACACACAAACAAGACCTATTATACAATAACAATACCTCAAAGTATAAAAAAAAACATGTTCGGCTGGTGTAAATACATCGATATAAAAAAAACGTCATCTGATATAGAATAACTACAGCCAGATGTGCTAGGCGGTGCGCAGTAAGGGAATTGGTCCTGAAATGTGCATTCAGAGTGTAAAAGGTTTCAGAGAAAAGATTCTGAGTTTGAGTTGTTAATTAAAAGTCCTGCCGTTGATAGGAAAGCTGGTGATTGTGAACTGTGTTCTGTGATCGCACACAAACACACACTCACACTATCACTCACACACGCACACGCACACACAATCAGCGCGGTAATGACATTGTAATAACCATATTTTCAGATGCATCAGTCAATGTAACAGTGCAGACTACTCCACAAGGGAGCGCATGCATGTTAAGCTTCAGAAAAACCCACCTGAATATTACCTTCATAAACCCCGCCCACACAGAGAACAACACATGAAGAGGGTCACTAATACTGCTTTCATCTCCATGGCAACATCAAGCTCTCCAAAGTCCATTTACCCATAGTCATGTTCACCATCAACCTACAAACCTCCTCCTACCGGCCGGTTGAATACTTCAGTTCAGTAAGTCCGTGTGTGTGTGTCTGTGTGTGTGTCACTTCAAAAAGAGGCGGGCTCAGAGTCCTTCTCTCTTCGCTCTCCAAATGCAAGCGATGCACTTTCCTTCTGTTCTGCGCACCAGGCAACAATGCGCCCGTCTGTCCCCGTTCGTGTCTTTGTCAATACCCACATGGAACAGACGATTACGTTTTTGAAACACACACCCTGCACATTTTAACCTAAACACATGTCATTAATATTAGGCTTTTCTTTACAAAACGAGGGATAGTTTAGCTCACATTTCACTCTCCCCAATAATCTGAAAGAACGTCTGAAGATTCTTCTCTCACACTCACTGGGTTGTAGTTTTTCTCTTTCACTCTTGTTCTCTGTGTTTTCTCTCCTTTCCGCCGCTCAGTAAGTGAAGACAAGGTTGGAGATGGTAGACTCCAGCCAGTCTCCCGAGATCATCTCGCTGACCTCGGGGGTGCAGTAGTCGGGGAAGTCAAAGTGAGATCCCGCCCCACACTCGCCGAAGCTCCAGTCCAGGTCCCTGTCGAGCTCCGACTCACATGGCCCCATGCTGCCCAGAGACATGCTCTCAAACCCGGGGCTCGGCTGTAGCTCGAACCGCTCATCCTCCAGCTCTTCATCCGAGGAAGAAGAGAGGGAGGACGAAGAGGAGTGAGAGGCGGACGGGGTTGGAGAGGACGCACGTGTGTACCTGAGGCGGACTGCCGATGATGGTGAGGATGTTGAAAGGTTGGAGGAAAGTGCTTCGTTCGCCCCCGTCGCCTGGTCTTCATACAGGCTCATCGGGTCACAGGACTCAGACGAGCTGCTCAGGGCGGGACTCCCTGGGACTCCCACAGAGGGCGGCCCGCTGTCCAAGCTCCCTCCCCCGCTAAACATGTAGCCGCGCCTGGCTGGCTTGTCTGGTATCTGCCGGGCACCAGTCACTGTCCTGGATTTGTAGAGCGTGTGGTGATCCGCGGGAGTCGCACACTCCTGCCCCTGGGTAGGCAGCTTGGCGCTCCCCTGTCCCGGCTTGTGCGCTCTGCTGTTCCCCCTAGACCCAGAGCTTCTTTTCGATGAGGACTTAGAACCCCCGCTCCTATCCGCTCCTTTCTCTCCTCTCTCTCCCCGCTCTGTCTTGGAGCTGGGCGTCTTAACCTTCTTCCGTGGCCGATACTTGTAGTCAGGGTAGTCGGCCATGTGCTTGAGTCGCAGCCGCTCTGCTTCCCGGATAAACGGGATCTTATCTGCGTCTTTGAGCAGTTTCCAGCGCTTGCCCAGCCGCTTGGAAATCTCAGCGTTGTGCATGTCCGGGCTCTGCTCCATGATCTTTCTCCTCTCGATCTGAGACCACACCATAAATGCGTTCATCGGTCTCTTGATGTGTCCCGTGGGGGTTTTACACCAGGCGACGTTGCCTCGGTCCCCTCCCGTGGAGGATAGCGGAGACCCGGGAGTCGGAGACGCGTCCATCTCCAAGTCCATATCTCCGGTATCGGTGCAGTCCCCACCAGGAGAGAATGAATCTGTGCTCTCTGAGTGGCTCATGTGCTGTACCATCGTTTCTCTTTCTTTCTCAATCTCTCGGTTAGACAGAAAACGTACCAAAAAAAGTGCTGTTCAGAATTATGTTATGGTGAGAAAGTGCGCAAAAGTTGCCAATGTTGTTATATCATCGGTTTTCTTTCAGTCACTCAATAAACGTATGTTTATGTAACCACACTGGACGGATTGCGTAAAAGTTATTGCAAGTCTCCTCTATCTTTCAGTCCGTTTTGGAGACGCTGCGCAGTCAGTCTCTAGTGCGCGTATATCTTCAAAAAAAGAGAACGAAATAACAAATTAAAAATGTTCAACGTTCTGCAATCAAACGTTCAACTGCCAGTGCGACTGAAAACTCGCCCTGTGATACCTAGAGCACTTCGCTGCTGAAAACAACTCTGTAACTTTCCTATGAGAGGTATAATATCGCTGCCTGCGCAGCTCGCCTTAGCAGTGACAGAACCATGTGGAAGAATGGAAGTGTCGCACTTTTTCATAGTCCTCTCTTTCCTGATCGGTCTGCCAGTATACTGTAAACATAACGTTCAACGCTACACACTTTTATATCCCCTTCGCGAGAAATAAAGGCTACACTAAACAGCCAATCACAGGCTGTCTCTATCCTGTTTTTGTCCAAAACCACGCCTAGTCGGAGTCCATTGGCTGAATAAACCGTGTAATAATAATCGGTCTGCAATGAACATTCGTGTATCTGACCTCATTCCTGTCTGACGGAACCGAACTGAGAGTTAAAACTTCGCAGTCCTTTCTCTGCCGCCTTTCTCAATAACAAGACCCATGCTTATAAATAGAAATGCATTAGTTCAATGCAATGTGGATTAAGTTATTCTGGAATTAGATCTTGTGCAATTTTCGATTATATAAATACAAAAGAAAGTAAACTATTTCAGTAAATGTTATTAAATGGTATATTATATTAAACCAACGCCAGCCATGACAGGCATAGGTTGTGTCCTGAGATTACAGACTAGTACTAAAACACTTGAAGTAGGCATCCTAGAGTTAAGTCAACAAGTTACTATATCATTGTGTTTACTTGAAAATACATGATACAATATACATTTATAATATACACGGTATTTGTTTACATAACCTTTTATTAATTAAATCACATAAAGAGTACCCATTAGATAAATCATAACACAGGCATCATATCCATTTTCCAGCAACATGTGTATTGTTGATCTAACAGCTAGAGGTTATTGTTTGAGCGCACATGGTCCCTACAGCTCACAAGGCCATGCGCTCATAACGCAGATTGTTATTGTTCTGTCTCTCTCTCAGATGCGCTCTGGTTGGTCGCGCGGCATCGCTAGATGTCAGCGTAGAGCCAGAGAGAAAGTGATTCATGTTTTCATCATAAGTGAGTGTTTGTGTGTGTCTGTATTTTTTTGTGTATGTGTGTCTGTCTGTGTCTGTGCGTGTGTGTGCACGTACCTTAAATAAATCATACATTTTAATATCAATTCCTCGTTAAACTGTCTTCATCAAGATACTTTGGTATAAAATTGTGCACTACCCTATAAATCCTGGTCTAAAGTAGTGCACTACTACCCTATAGACCCTGGTCTAAAGTAGTGCACTACTACCCTATAGACCCTGGTCTAAAGTAGTGCACTACTACCCTATAGACCCTGGTCTAAAGTAGTGCACTACTACCCTATAAATCCTGGTCTAAAGTAGTGCACTACTACCCTATAGACCCTGGTCTAAAGTAGTGCACTACTACCCTATAGACCCTGGTATAAAGTTGTGCACTACATTGTGAATAGGGTGCCATTTGGGACCCGGATACACTACACAGTGGATGTATTACCTTGCTGTTATTCTCCATGAGTAGCCTACACAGGGAATCAGTTAAGACCTGCCAGACAGGGGGGTGGAGCTCAACCGTATGATTCCCATGGACAGTGGGAAAGAGGCTTCTCGTTTGTCCCAACTGCAGAGGAATGAAGCTTCCAATTTGACTTAAGGTCATACACAATGGGGCCTTTAAGTGTTCGTGTGTGTTTGTGTGTGTGTGTGTGTGTGTGTGTGTGTGTGTGTGTGTGTGTGTGTGTGTGTGTGTGTGTGTGTGTGTGTGTGTGTGTGTGTGTGTGTGTGTGCGTGCGTGTGTGTGCGTGTGTGTGCCGTTAATGCAAATACTTATCTTGTTTAACTAAGTGAAGGGGACTTTCCAACCAGTTCAAACTTTGAAATCCTGGAAAAACTCCAACTCAGTTATAACAGGCTTGTTAGAAACTGAATGACTCATTGCATGCAAACACACACACACACACACACACACACACACACACACACACACACACACACACACACACACACACACACACACACACACACACACACACACACACACACACACACACACACAGACACACACACACACACACACACACACTTTGTTTTGTTGACCAGTTTCTGTCCTCTGAGTCATAGGCAGACTGCATGTTCTGTCTGCTGTGTGTATGAAGGTGGCAGACAGCGCAGGTGGTCAGTTCTCCCCACATTGTTACTGTTACAAGCCACTGATACCAGAAGGCCTTGCACATTACACAATCTTTAAAAAACACATCATGAGGATGAACAGAGAGAGACGGCTGGTATGAAAACAGACAAATAGGAGGGAGAACAAAGGAGAACAAATGGAGATCAGAGGGGGATCAGACGGGGATCAAAGGGAGATCAGAGGGAGACCAGAGGGAGACCAGAGGGAGATCAGATGGGGATCAGAGGGAGATCAGAGGGAGATCAGAGGGAGATCAGAGGGAGACCAGAGGGAGATCAGAGGGAGATCAGAGGGAAAGAGAGAGATCAGAGGGAGATCAGATGGGGATCAGGGGGGATCAGAGGGAGATCAGAGGGAGATCAGAGGGAGATCAGAGGAAGATAAGACGGCGATCAGACGGGGATCAGACGGCGATCAGAGGGAGATCAGATGGGGATCAGAGGGAGATCAGAGGAAGACCAGATGGAGATCAAAGGGAGATCAGAGGGAGACCAGATGGAGATCAAAGGGAGATCAGACACACCAAAACAACACTAGACACTATGGAACACAAAGATTTTACTATCTCATCCTGGAATATACAAGGCCTGAGGTCATCTGCCTTTGGCCTTAAAAACTTATTCTGGCTGCAAGCCCGAGGCCGGCCACAATATGACAACAGCCACTTCAAGTGCAGGGCGCGAAATTCAAAATATATTTTTTAGAAATATTTAACTTTCACACATTAATAAGTCCAATACAGCAAATGAAAGGTACACATCTTGTGAATCCAGCCAACATGTCCGATTTTTAAAATGTTTTACAGCGAAAACAGCACGTATATTTATGTTAGCTCACCACCAAATACAAAAAAGGACAGACATTTTTCACAGCACAGGTAGCATGCACAAAGCCAACCTAACTAACCAAGAACCAACCAAACTAACCAACAAACAACTTCATCAGATGACAGTCTTATAACATGTTATTCAATAAATCTATGTTTTGTTCGAAAAATGTGCATATTTCAGGTATAAATCATAGTTTACATTGCAGCTACAATCAGAAATTGCACCGAAAGCAGCCATAATAATTACAGACACCAACGTCAAATACCTAAATACTCATCATAAAACATTTCTGAAAAATACATAGTGTACAGCAAATGAAAGACAGGCATCTTGTGATTCCAGCCAATATTTCCGATTTCTTAAGTGTTTTACAGCGAAAACACAATATAGCGTTATATTAGCTTACCACAATAGCCAGAAACACAAGCCATTTCCCAGCAGCAAAAGTTAGCGATCGTAACAAACCAGCAAAATATATATAATTTTTGACTAACCTTGATATGCTTCATCAGATGACAGTCCTATAACATCAGGTTATACATACACTTATGTTTTGTTCGAAAATGTGCATATTTAGAGCTGAAATCAGTGGTTATACATTGTGCTAACGTAGCTACTTTTTCCCACAACGTCCGGATATTTTTCTGACACTTTTTCTGACACACATATTCTGACCAAATAGCTATTCATAAACATAACTAAAAAAGACATGTTGTATAGGAAATGATAGATACACTAGTTCTTAATGCAATCGCCGTGCTAGAATTCTAAAAATAACTTCATTACGACATACAGCTTAGGTATGGCGAGAGAGTACCCAAAAGCTGGGCGCAAACGACTAGTTCACATGTTCGACAGATATATGAAATAGCATCATAAAATGGGTCCTACTTTTGCTGATCTTTCATCAGAATGTTGTACAAGGGGTCCTTTGTCCAGAACAATCGTTGTTTGGATTTAGAACGGCCTTTTTCCCTCTCGATTTAGCAAGCACACTTGCCAAGTGGCACGAATCTCTCCATGTCAACAAACGGAAGAGAACGGAACACGGCAAAACTCCCGAAAAAATGTCAATAATCTGATTAAACTATATTGAAAAAACATACTTTACGATGATATTGTCACATGTATCAAATAAAATCAAAGCCGGAGATAGTAGTCGCCTATAACGACAGCTTTTCAAAAGGCAATCCCCGGTTCCTTCTTGCGCCTTCCTGAAAACAGGAAATGGGTGACACGTCATTCCAAGAGGATTTATTCCAACTCAGACCAAGATAAACACTTAATTTCTTCTCTCACTGCCTCTTGACATCTAGGGGAAGGTGTATGACGTGCATGTATACTAATACGTATCATGCCCATTTATAGGCAGGCCCTAGAAGAGCGCATCGATTTCAGATTTTCCACTTCCTGGTCAGGAAGTTTGTGCCAAATGAGTTCTGTTTTACTCACAGATATAATTCAAACGGTTTTAGAAACTAGAGAGTGTTTTCTATCCAATAGTAATAATAATATGCATATTGTACGAGCAAGAATTGAGTACGAGGCCGTTTGAAATGGGCACCTTTTATCTGGCTACTCAATACTGCCCCTGCAGCCCAAACAGGTTAAGAGCAGGAACCCAGACTTCATCAAAGAAATTGGAAATATTGACATTGTCATCCTACAGAAACATGGTGTAGAGGAGATGGACCCACTGGTTGCCCTCTAGGTAACAGAGAGCTGGTAGTCCCATCCACCAAACCATCAGGTGTGAAACAGGGAAGAGACTCAGGGGGTATGCTAATTTGGAGTAGAGCAGACCTAACCCACTCTATTCAATTAGTCAAAACAGGAACATTTTACATCTGGCTAGAAATGAATGATATTATCTTAACCTCTAATTCCTCCCAATCCCGGATCCGGGAGCACCCCCATCAGTAAAAAAGCTGACTAGCATAGCGTCACAAGTAAATACTAGCATCTAAATATCATTAAATCACAAGTGTAAGACACCAGATGAAAGATACACATCTTGTGAATCCAGCAATCATTTCTGATTTTTTAAATGTTTTACAGGGAAGACACAATATGTAAATCTATTAGCTAACCACGTTAGCAAAAGACACCACTTTTTTTACTCCACCATTTTTTTCCTGCATAGGTAGCTATCACAAATTCGACCAAATAAAGATATAAATAGCCACTAACCAAGAAACAACTTCATCAGATGACAGTCTGATAACATTTTTATTGTATAGCATATGTTTTGTTAGAAAAATGTGCATATTTCAGGTATAAATCATAGTTTACCATTGCAGCCACCATCACAACTCTCACCAAAGCGACTAGAATAACTACAGAGAGCAACGTGAATTACCTAAATACTCATCATAAAACATTTCTGAAAAATACACAGCGTACAGCAAATGAAAGACCAAGATCTTGTGAATCCAGCCAATATTTCTGATTTTTTAAGTGTTTTACAGCGATATAGCATTATATTAGCTTACCACAATAGCCAGAAACACAAGCCATTTACCAGCAGCAAAGGTTAGCGATCGTAACAAACAAGCAAAAGATATATAATTTTTGACTAACCTTCATAAACTTCTTCAGATGACAGTCCTGTAACATCATATTACACAATGCATATAGGGTTTGTTCGAAAATGTGCATATGTAGCGGCACAAATCGTGGTTATACAATGTGATTAGTAGGCAAACTTCAAGCAATCTGTCCGGCGCCATCTTGGAGAGGCACCTAATCTAATCGATAACTAATCATAAACTTGACTAAAAAATACAGGTTGGACAGCAAATTAAAGATACATTAGTTCTTAATGCAACCGCTGTGTTAGATTTTTAAAATTAACGTTACTACTACATACAGCGTGCGCTAAAGCGAGACCGCACCGAAATTCATGGCGGAATTATTGTTTAACATTTTTCAACATAAATACGAATTAACAGCATAAAGACTTCTTACTATTTGACGAGCTTCCATCAGAATCTTGGGCAAGGTGTCCTTTCTCCAGAACAATCGTCTTTTGGTTGAAAGATTTCCTCTTCTCCTGTAGAATTAGCAGCTAACGCTAGCTATGTGCCGGAGAGGTGTCCAACTCGTGATAGCGCGTGACAAAGAAATTCCAGAAAATCGCAATAAACTGATATAAACTGCTATAAATCGGTTTAAATTAACTACCTTATGATGTCTTTAACACCTATAACGAATAAAAACATGACCGGATATATCTAAGGCCTATAACCGGAGCGTTCTAGAGCCACAGCCAGATGTCCTTCCTGCGTCAGAGCGAAGTGAACAAAGGCCGGACACTTTTTTCCCAGGCCATTTATAACCTCTCAGTTCTGCCTAGCAACCCCATTTCAACTCTCACTATTCGCTGACACCCAGGGGAAGACGTATGCAGTGCATCTCAACCAATAGAAGACAGGCAAATTAATAAACTGACCTGGAAACAGCTTGCAGATTTCAGCATTCTCACACCCTCATAGGAAAAGTGCTCCAACTCCTGTTCTGTTTCACTCACAGATATAATTCAAACGGTTTTAGAAACTAGAGAGTGTTTTCTATCTGTGGTGAATTAAATGCCAGAACAGAACAAGAACCTGACTCTCTCAGCACACAGGGGGACAAACACCTACCTGGAAGTGACAGAATTCCCTCCCAAATATCCCCCCCCTAGACACAACTATGACAAAACAACCAACAAAAATGGGTCACAACTCCTGCAGCTCTGTCGCACGTTGGGTCTGTACATCGTCAATGGTAGTCTGTGAGGAGACTCCTATGGTAGGTAAACCTACAGCTCATCCCATTGCAATAGTACTGTATATTACTTTATCACTGAACTCAACCCAGAAACTCAGAGCGTTCACAGTCAGCCCACTGACACCCCTTTCAGTTTACAGCAAAATCACAGTCTACTTGAACAGAGCAATAATCAACCATGAGGCATCAAAGCCAAAGGAACTGAGTAATATTAAGAAATGCTACAGATGGAAGGAAAATAGTACAGAAACCTACCAAAAAACAATTAGGCAACAATAAATTCAATCCCTTTTAGACTGAATTACCAGGAGAAAACGTTTCACTTGTAATAATGAAGGTGTAAAATTGGCAGTAGAAAACCTAAGCAGTATATTTGACCTCTCAGCTTCCCTATCAAACATTTTTCAAGCAGTCAACCAAAGAAAACAATAATGACAAATGGTTTGATGAAGAATTCAAAAACCTAAGAAATAAATTGAGAAAACCTGTCGAAACAAAAACCTAGAAACCCACGAAACCTGAGTCTACGCCTTCACTATGGTGAATCACTAAAACAATACAGAAAACCTGAGCCTACGCCTTCACTATGGTGAATCACTAAAACAATACAGAAAACCTGAGCCTACGCCTTCACTATGGTGAATCACTAAAACAATACAGAAAACCTGAGCCTACGCCTTCACTATGGTGAATCACTAAAACAATACAGAAAACCTGAGCCTACGCCTTCACTATGGTGAATCACTAAAACAATACAGAAAACCTGAGCCTACGCCTTCACTATGGTGAATCACTAAAACAATACAGAAAACCTGAGTCTACGCCTTCACTATGGTGAATCACTAAAACAATACAGAAAACCTGAGCCTACGCCTTCACTATGGTGAATCACTAAAACAATACAGAAAACCTGAGCCTACGCCTTCACTATGGTGAATCACTAAAACAATACAGAAAACCTAAGCCTACGCCTTCACTATGGTGAATCACTAAAACAATACAGAAAACCTGAGCCTACGCCTTCACTATGGTGAATCACTAAAACAATACAGAAAACCTGAGTCTACTCCTTCACTATGGTGAATCACTAAAACAATACAGAAAACCTGAGCCTACGCCTTCACTATGGTGAATCACTAAAACAATACAGAAAACCTGAGTCTACGCCTTCACTATGGTGAATCACTAAAACAATACAGAAAACCTGAGCCTACGCCTTCACTATGGTGAATCACTAAAACAATACAGAAAACCTGAGCCTACGCCTTCACTATGGTGAATCACTAAAACAATACAGAAAACCTGAGCCTACGCCTTCACTATGGTGAATCACTAAAACAATACAGAAAACCTGAGCCTACGCCTTCACTATGGTGAATCACTAAAACAATACAGAAAACCTGAGCCTACGCCTTCACTATGGTGAAACACTAAAACAATACAGAAAACCTGAGTCTACGCCTTCACTATGGTGAAACACTAAAACAATACAGAAAACCTGAGCCTACGCCTTCACTATGGTGAATCACTAAAACAATACAGAAAACCTGAGCCTACGCCTTCACTATGGTGAATCACTAAAACAATACAGAAAACCTGAGCCTACGCCTTCACTATGGTGAATCACTAAAACAATACAGAAAACCTGAGTCTACGCCTTCACTATGGTGAATCACTAAAACAATACAGAAATACGCTATGGAAAAAGAAGGAACAGCATGTCAGAAATCAGCTCAATGTAATTAAAGAATCCATAGACTCTAACAACTTCTGGTAAAATTGGAAAACCAACAACAACAGGAAGAGTTATCAATGCAAAACAGAGATGTCTGGGTAAACCACTTCTCCAATCTTTTTTGGCTCTATAATAACAAGCAAACAGCAAAAACATATACATTATAAAATATAAATCTTAGAATCAATTATTAAAGACTACCAGAACCCACTGGATTCTCCAATTACATTGAATGAACTGAAGGACAAAATACAAACCCTAAAACACAAAAAGGCATGTGGTACCCTAAATGAAATTATAAAAAATATAAAAAATTATTTAAAAAATACAGACCAGATAATTAGCATAATCCTCAGCTCTGGCATATTCCCCAGTATTTGGAACCAAGGACTGATCACCCCAATCCACAAAAGTGGAGACAAATTTGACCCCAATAACTACCATTGGATATGCGTCAACAGCAACCTTCGGAAATCTGATGTCAAATGTCTACTGTTTCCTGATGATCTGGTGCTTCTGTCCCCAACCAAGGAGGGTCTACAGCAGCACCAACCAAGGAGGGCCTACAGCAACACCTACCAAGGAGGGTCTACAGCAGCACCAACCAAGGAGGGTCTACAGCAGCACCAACCAAGGAGGGTCTAGAGCAGCACAAACCAAGGAGGGTCTACAGCAGCACCAACCAAGGAGGGTCTACAGCAGCACCAACCAAGGAGGGTCTACAGCAGCACCAACCAAGGAGGGTCTACAGCAGCACCAACCAAGGAGGGTCTACAGCAGCACCAACCAAGGAGGGTCTACAGCAGCACCAACCAAGGAGGGTCTACAGCAGCACCAACCAAGGAGGGTCTACAGCAGCACCAACCAAGGAGGGCCTACTGCAGCACCTACCAAGGAGGGTCTACAGCAGCACCAACCAATGAGGGTCTACAGCAGCACCAACCAAGGAGGGTCTACAGCAGCACCAACCAAGGAGGGTCTACAGCAGCACCAACCAAGGAGGGTCTACAGCAGCACCTACCAAGGAGGGTCTACAGCAGCACCAACCAAGGAGGGTCTACAGCAGCACCAACCAAGGAGGGCTTACAGCAGCACCTACCAAGGAGGGTCTACAGCAGCACCAACCAAGGAGGGCTTACAGCAGCACCAACCAAGGAGGGTCTACAGCAGCACCAACCAAGGAGGGCCTACAGCAGCACCAACCAAGGAGGGTCTACAGCAGCACCAACCAAGGAGGGCTTACAGCAGCACCAACCAAGGAGGGTCTACAGCAGCACCAACCAAGGAGGGTCTACAGCCACACAAACCAAGGAGGGTCTACAGCAGCACCAACCAAGGAGGGCCTACAGCAGCACCAACCAAGGAGGGTCTACAGCAGCACCAACCAAGGAGGGTCTACAGCAGCACCGAGATCTTGTGCACAGATTCTGTCAGACCTGTCCCCTGACAGTAAATCTCAGTAAGACAAAAATAATGATGTTCCAAAAAAGGTCCAGTTGCCAGGACAACAAATACAAATTCCATCTAGACACCGTTGCCCTAAGAGCACACAAAAAACTATACATAGCTCGGCCTAAACATCAACGCCACAGGTAACTTCAACAAAGCTGTGAATGAGCTGAGAGACAAGGCAAGAAGGAACATACAATTCGACATAACAATTAGGATCTGACAAAAAATACATGAATCATTTATCAAACTCATTGCCCTTTATGGTTGTGAGGTCTGGGGTCCGCTCACCAACCAAGAATTCACAAAATGGGGGACACACAAAATTGAGACTCTGCATGCAGAATTCTACAAAAATATCTTCTGTGTACAACGTAAAACACCAAATAATCCATGCAGAGCAGAATTAGGCCGATACCCGCTGATTATCAACATCCAGAAAAGAGCCGTTAAACTCTACAACAAAAATATTTTTACGTAACACATTGGAATGAATCAACAAAAAAACTGAGCAAACTTGAATGTGATTTGGCCCTAAACAGAGAGTACATAGTGGCAGAATACCTGACTACTGTGACTGACCCAAACGTAAGGAAAGATTTGATTATGTACAAACTCAGTGAGCATAGCCTTGCTATTGAGAAAGGCCGCCGTAGGCAGACCTGGCTATGAAGAGAAGACAGGCTATGTGCACACTGCCCACAAAGTGAGGTGGAAACTGAGCTGCGCTTCCTAACCTCCTGCCCAATGTATGACCATATTAGAGAGACATATTTCCCTCAGATTTCACAGACCCACAAAGAATTCGAAAACAAATACAAATTTGATCAACTCCCATATCTACTGGGTGAAATACCACAGTGTGACATCACAGCAGCAAGATGTGTGACCTGTTGCCACAAGAACAAAGAACAATAACAAACACCATTGTAAATACAACCTATATTTATGTTTATTTATTTTCCTTTTGTACTTTAACTACTTGCACATCAGTACAACACTGTATATAGAAATACTATGACATTTGTAATGTCTTTATTCTTTTGGAACTTCTGTGAGTGTAATGTTTACTGTTAATTTTTTATTGTATATTTCTCTTTTGCTTGTTTTGGCAATGCACACATATGCTTCCCATGCCAATAAAGCCACTTAAATTGAATTGAAAGAGAGAGAGAGAGACAGGGAGAGACAGAGAGAGAGAGAGCGAGAGAGACAGAGACAGAGAGGGGGAGAGAGAGAGAGACAGAGAGGGAGAGAGAGAGAGAGAGGCAGAGACAGAGAGGGAGACAGAGACAGAGAGGGAGAGAGAGACAGAGACAGAGAGGGAGAGAGAGACAGAGAGAGAGAGAGACAGAGAGAGACATAGAGAGAGACAGAGAGACAGAGAGAGAGAGAGAGAGACAGAGAGAGAGACAGAGAGGGAGAGAGAGACAGAGACAGAGAGGGAGAGAGAGACAGAGAGAGAGACAGAGAGAGAGAGACAGAGAGAGAGACAGAGAGAGAGAGACAGAGAGAGAGAGACAGAGAGAGAGACAGAGAGAGAGACAGAGAGAGAGACAGAGAGAGAGACAGAGAGAGAGAGAGAGAGACAGAGAGAGAGACAGAGAGAGAGTAAGAAAGAGAGTGAGATTGTTAGATTACTTGTTAGATTTGTGTTTATAAGGTAGTTGTTGGGGAATTGTCAGATTACTTGTTAGATATTACTGCACTGTTGGAACTAGGAGCACAAGCATTTCGCTACATTTGCATTAACATCTGCTAACCATGTGTATGTGACCAATAACATTTGATTTGATTTGAGATAGAGAGTGACAGAGAAATAAATACATTTGTGGAGGGATAGAGGAGGCTTCCTCGTCTTCTTGAAAAGTAGATTGCATTTATTTTCCTCTTTTTAGGAGGAGAGGATGAAATGGAGTCATCAGATGTATGAGACGATGAAATGGGGGTCGTCAGCTGTATGAGAGGATGAAATGGGGTCATCAGATGTATGAGAGGATGAAATGGGGGTCATCAGCTGTATGAGAGGATGAAATGGGGGTCGTCAGCTGTATGAGAGGATGAAATGGGGTCATCAGATGTATGAGAGGATGAAATGGGGGTCATCAGCTGTATGAGAGGATGAAATGGGGTCATCAGATGTATGAGAGGATGAAATGGGGGTCATCAGCTGTATGAGAGGATGAAATGGGGGTCGTCAGCTGTATGAGAGGATGAAATGGGGGTCGTCAGCTGTATGAGAGGATGAAATGGGGGTCATCAGATGTATGAGAGGATGAAATGGGGGTCATCAGATGTATGAGAGGATGAAATGGGGGTCATCAGATGTATGAGAGAATGAAATGGGGGTCGTCAGCTGTATGAGAGGATGAAATGGGGGTCATCAGCTGTATGAGAGGATGAAATGGAGTCATCAGATGTATGAGAGGATGAAATGGAGTCATCAGATGTATGAGAGGATGAAATGGAGTCATCAGATGTATGAGAGGATGAAATGGGGGTCATCAGATGTATGAGAGGATGAAATGGGGGTCATCAGATGTATGAGAGGATGAAATGGGGGTCGTCAGCTGTATGAGAGGATGAAATGGGGGTCATCAGATGTATGAGAGGATGAAATGGGGGTCATCAGATGTATGAGAGGATGAAATGGGGGTCATCAGATGTATGAGAGGATGAAATGGGGGTTGTCAGCTGTATGAGAGGATGAAATGGGGGTCATCAGCTGTATGAGAGGTTGAAATGGAGTCATCAGATGTATGAGAGGATGAAATGGAGTCATCAGATGTATGAGAGGATGAAATGGAGTCATCAGATGTATGAGAGGATGAAATGGGGTCATCAGATGTTCGGAGACAAGACAATTTATTGTTTGATAGAAAGAGCGATGGAAATGAAAAGTGAGAACTATTGAGACAGAACCTGACAAAGAATAATGTATTATTTTGCTCCCCGTAAAGTATGTATGTCGTGTTGAGAGGTATTTTCGTCTTTCTTCTTTGCAATAAATTGTCATTTGTTTTTGTCGGTCGACGGCGTTTTCAGATCAACGAAGTTCCCCGAGGGAAGAGAGAGGGTGTGGTCTGACAATGTAACGCCCCGATAAGTCCCATAATGCCGTTCTCCTGGAGATGACAAGGCAAGTCAGATGGTAGCTGTGTCATGGCGAGACAGCCGCACACACACTCTAGCTGGAAAACACACACACACACACACAGTGAGACAGAGCTGGGTATCAGTCTGTTGCTGCAGGACTCAGATGTACAGCGGAAACGAGAGCACACACACTGCGACACAACTGCACTCTGTTTTTTCGGGGGCATCTCTGATAAGCTCGGGGAGAGGAGAGCGGGATGAGGAAGAGAGCAGAGGAAGATGAGCGAAGAGAAAAGTCTTCTCGAAAAGTCGACTGCACTTATTTTCTTCCCAGAAGGGGTAGATCGTTTTCGGAGAAGTGGATGAAACGGGGTCGTCAGTTTTTTGGAGTCACGGAATTTTCTGCGGATGAATCGGAGAAACAAAAGAAAAAGCAAAAAATGTGATTTATCCTGCAGAGGAACAGCAGGAGGAACAGCAGGGGGAACAGCAGAGCAGGAGGAACAGCAGAGCAGGAGGAACAGCAGAGGAGACAAAAAGCAGAAGCGAGGAAAGGAGGAGGAGAGGAACAAAAAATGTGATTTATCCTGCAGAGGAACAGCAGAGGAGACAAAAAGCAGAAGAGAGGAAAGGAGGAGGAGAGGAACGAAGAATTCGGGGAGTGCGTCCTGGAGTTAATAAGTTTTGAGCTGTGCTGCATTCGTCTGTCTGTGGATCCATCACTGGCTGCAGAGGAGGAGAGAAACAGAGGAGGGGTGAAACAGTGGAGGAGAAAAACAGAGGAGAGAAACAGAGGAGGAGAGAAACAGAGGAGGAGTGAAACAGAGGAGAGAAACAGAGGAGGAGTGAAACAGTGGAGGAGAAAAACAGAGGAGAGAAACAGAGGAGGAGAGAAACAGAGGAGGAGTGAAACAGAGGAGGAGAGAAACAGAGGAGGAGAGAAACAGTGGAGGAGAAAAACAGAGGAGAGAAACAGAGGAGGAGAGAAACAGAGGAGGAGTGAAACAGAGGAGGAGAGAAACAGAGGAGGAGAGAAACAGTGGAGGAGAGAAACAGAGGAGGGGTGAAACAGTGGAGGAGAGAAACAGAGGAGGGGTGAAACAGTGGAGGAGAAAAACAGAGGAGAGAAACAGAGGAGGAGAGAAACAGAGGAGGAGAGAAACAGAGGAGGAGAGAAACAGAGGAGAGAAACAGAGGAGGAGAGAAAGAGAGGAGGAGAGAAACAGAGGAGGAGAGAAACAGAGGAGAGAAAGAGAGGAGGAGAGAAACAGAGGAGGAGAGAAAGAGAGGAGGAGAGAAACAGAGGAGGAGAGAAACAGAGGAGGGGAGAAAGAGAGGAGGAGAAAAACAGAGGAGAGAAACAGAGGAGGAGAGAAACAGAGGAGGAGAGAAACAGAGGAGGAGAGAAACAGAGGAGAGAAAGAGAGGAGGAGAGAAACAGAGGAGGAGAGAAACAGAGGAGGAGAGAAAGAGAGGAGGAGAGAAACAGAGGAGGAGAAAAACAGAGGAGAGAAACAGAGGAGGAGAGAAACAGAGGAGGAGTGAAACAGAGGAGGAGAGAAACAGAGGAGGAGAGAAACAGTGGAGGAGAAAAACAGAGGAGAGAAACAGAGGAGGAGAGAAACAGAGGAGGAGTGAAACAGAGGAGAGAAACAGAGGAGGAGAGAAACAGAGGAGAGAAACAGAGGAGGAGAGAAACAGAGGAGAGAAACAGAGGAGGAGAGAAACAGAGGAGGAGAGAAACAGAGGAGGAGTGAAACGGAGGAGTGAAACAGAGGAGGAGAGAAACAGAAGAGGAGTGAAACAGAGGAGGAGAGAAACAGAGGAGGAGAGAAACAGAGGGAGAGTGAAAGATAGAAAGATAGAACGAAAGATAGAAGAGTAGAGAGTGATGAGGAGAGAAGCAAGTTACTCAGAGAAAAGAAAAGGACAGAGGGAGAAAATAATGGTGAGAGAGAGATAGGAGAGATAGAAAAAGAGGGATAGAGAGAGCTCTTCATCTGCCAAACATCTCCAACATTTCTCTTTGGGGCACAGCGATTCTGGGTCGTCTGTAAACCTGCGTCTCTCTTTCTCTTCTCTATCAAATTCTTACCCATTCTATGATCTCCACTTTCACTATCCTCCTCTCTTGTTAGCTCCCTCCTCCCCTCCCTCTCACAGTCCTCTCCTGCACTCAGACACACACACACAGAAATACATCTGGCATTCGGGGTGTCTGGTAACCCGGAACAACCCTGCCCCTGCAGGCTTTCCAGGCTGTGTCTGTCCTCGTCTAACCCAGGGAAAGTGTCCTGGGCTGGGGGTCAGAGGCAAGGGCGCTGGGGGTGGTGGAGAGCAGACATGTAGTGATCAGACAGCAGAGCAACACTGCAGACAGAGAGCAGACACTCTGACCTACATCACCACCCAACCTGGTCTCAGAGCATTTCGGATCATTCTGTATGTCATGCTAATCTACACCTTTAGTATGATATGTTACGTTTCGTATCGTATGTATTCATTTGTGAATGTCCATCATACATTTTGTATGATATGTTATGAATTATAATTTGTGTTATATGTTATGACTTGGTAAAACATACAATATGTTTAGAATTCACAAAATGTCTAATAGGTTACAAATGTGCAAAACGTATGATATGTTACGAATTCGAGCTGGGTGGTTAGGTGGCTAATGTTAGCTAGCTTGCTAACATTAGCTAGGCTAAGGGTTCGGGGTAGGGGTTAGTGTTAAGGTTAGAGTTAAGTTTTGGAGTTAGGTTAAGGTTAGAATAAGGGTTAACTAAAAGGGTTAAGGTTAGGGTTAGGTGAAGGGTTAGCTAAAACAGATAAGATTAACATTTGTTAACATGCTAAGTAGTTGTAAAATAGCTAAAAAGTAGTAGGTAGTTGAAAAGTTGCTAATTAGCTAAAACTGTCTGTGATGAGATTTGAACTCGCAACCTTTGGGTTGATAGACATTCGTGTTATAAGCCCACCCATCGACACCGACCAACCAATGTCCTTTTGTTTTTGCTTCAAGTAACCATCCTTCTAATGTAACTATACAAAACGTAACATATCACAGTAAATGGAGTGTCTCAGACTTACAGTACGTACAGAATAATATGAAATGCTCTGAGACCAGCTTGCAGCACGACACAGCAGCATTCAGAGAAGTCTGCCTGCAGAGAGCGACTGAGGTGGGGGGGGGGGGGGGGGGGGGGTTAAAAGAGAGGAGAACGAGGGAAGTGGGAGAGCTTTGAAGGGAGGGGGAGAGGGACATGGAAAGGGGGGGGGGGGTAGCAATGGAAAGGGAGTATAGGGAGGGAGAGCAAAAGAGAGGATGGTATAAACTGTAAAGATGACAACGCTACAGAGATAGTGAGACAGATGAGGTGGAGTCTTCTGAAGATCTCCACTGGTCTACACATGATGTCAGTGTTGAGGAAGCTACTCTGAAAACAGAGCTCACCAAGCTACTAATTACTTCACACTGGAGGAAGCTAATCTACACTAAAGCTACCCTTTAGAAAAAAATAGTTTACTTTACACATTCTGTTAACATCTGTGCGTCCGTGTGTGTGCACATGTGTGTTTTAGCGTGTGTGTCTGCTCTGAGCTCCACCGAGAGGACTAATAGAGAGAGAGAGAAGCAGCTCCACTGACAGGAGGAATAGAGAGAGAGAGAAGCAGCTCCACTGAGATGACTAATAGAGAGAGAGAGAAGCAGCTCCACGGAGAGGACTAATAGAGAGAGAGAAAAGCAGCTCCACTGAGAGGACTTATAGAAATTGGGAGAAGCAGCTCCACTGAGAGGACTAATAGAGAGAGAGAGAAGCAGCTCCACTGAGCGGACTAATAGAGAGAGAGAGAAGCAGCTCCACTGAGAGGACTAATAGAGAGAGAAAGAGGCAGCTCCACTGAGAGGAGGAATAGAGAGAGAGATGCAGCTCCACTGAGAGGACTAATAGAGAGAGAGAGATGCAGCTCCACTGAGAGGACTAATAGAGAGAGAGAGAAGCAGCTCCACTGAGAGGACTAATAGAGAGAGAGAGAATCAGCTCCACTGAGAGGACTAATAGAGAGAGATGCAGCTCCACTGAGAGGACTAATAGAGAGAGAGAGAAGCAGCTCCAATGAGAGGACTAATAGAGAGAGAGAAGCAGCTCCACTGAGAGGACAAATAGAGAGAGAGAAGCAGCTCCACTGAGAGGACTAATAGAGAGAGAAAGAAGCAGCTCCACTGAGAGGAGGAATAGAGAGAGAGAAGCAGCTCCACTGAGAGGACTAATAGAGAGAGAGATGCAGCTCCACTGAGAGGACTGATAGAGAGAGAGAGAAGCAGCTCCACTGAGAGGACTAATAGAGAGAGAGATGCAGCTCCACTGAGAGGACTGATAGAGAGAGAGAGAAGCAGCTCCACTGAGAGGACTAATAGAGAGAGAGAGAATCAGCTCCACTGAGAGGACTAATAGAGAGAGAAGCAGCTCCACTGAGAGGACTAATAGAGAGAGAGAGAATCAGCTCCACAGTGAGGACTAATAGAGAGAGAGAGAAGCAGCTCCACTGAGAGGACTAATAGAAAGAGAGAGAAGCAGCTCCACTGACAGGAGGAATAGAGAGAGAGAGAGAAGCAGCTCCACTGAGAGGACTAATAGAGAGAGAGAGAAGCAGCTCCACTGAGAGGACTAATATAAATTGAGAGAAGCAGCTCCACTGAGAGGACTAATAGAGAGAGAGAGAAGCAGCTCCACTGAGCGGACTAATAGAGAGAGAGAGAAGCAGCTCCACTGAGAGGACTAATAGAGAGAGAAAGAAGCAGCTCCACTGAGAGGACTAATAGAGAGAGAGAGAATCAGCTCCACTGAGAGGACTAATAGAGAGAGATGCAGCTCCACTGAGAGGACTAATAGAGAGAGAGAGACGCAGCTCCAATGAGAGGACTAATAGAGAGAGAGAAGCAGCTCCACTGAGAGGACAAATAGAGAGAGAGAAGCAGCTCCACTGAGAGGACTAATAGAGAGAGAAAGAAGCAGCTCCACTGAGAGGAGGAATAGAGAGAGAGAAGCAGCTCCACTGAGAGGACTAATAGAGAGAGAGATGCAGCTCCACTGAGAGGATTGATAGAGAGAGAGAGAAGCAGCTCCACTGAGAGGACTAATAGAGAGAGAGAGAATCAGCTCCACTGAGAGGACTAATAGAGAGAGAAGCAGCTCCACTGAGAGGACTAATAGAGAGAGAGAGAATCAGCTCCACAGAGAGGACTAATAGAGAGAGAGAGAAGCAGCTCCACTGAGAGGACTAATAGAGAGAGAGAGAAGCAGCTCCACTGAGAGGACTAATAGAGAGAGAGAGAAGCAGCTCCACTGAGAGGACTAATAGAGAGAGAGAAGCAGCTCCACTGAGAGGACTAATAGATAGAGAGATGCAGCTCCACTGAGAGGACTAATAGAGAGAGAGAAGCAGCTCCACTGAGCGGACTAATAGAGAGAGAGAAGCAGTTCCACTGAGAGGACTAATAGATAGAGAGATGCAGCTCCACTGAGAGGACTAATAGAGAGAGAGAAGCAGCTCCACTGAGCGGACTAATAGAGAGAGAAAGAAGCAGCTCCACTGAGAGGACTAATAGAGAGAGAGAGATGCAGCTCCACTGAGAGGACTAATAGAGAGAGAGAGAAGCAGCTCCACTGAGAGGACTAATAGAAATTGAGAGAAGCAGCTCCACCGAGAGGACTAATAGAGAGAGAGAGATGCAGCTCCACTGAGAGGAGGAATAGAGAGAGAGAGAAGCAGCTCCACTGAGCGGACTAATAGAGAGAGAGAGAAGCAGCTCCACTGAGAGGACTAATAGAGAGAGAGAAGCAGCTCCACTGAGAGGAGGAATAGAGAGAGAGAGAAGCAGCTCCACTGAGAGGACTTATAGAGAGAGAGAGAAGCAGCTCCACTGAGAGGACTAATAGAGAGAGAGAGAAGCAGCTCCACTGAGAGGAGGAATAGAGAGAGAGAGAAGCAGCTCCACTGAGAGGACTAATAGAGAGAGAGAGATGCAGCTCCACTGAGAGGACTAATAGAGAGAGAGATGCAGCTCCACTGAGAGGACTAATAGAGAGAGAGAAGCAGCTCCACTGAGAGGACTAATAGAGAGAGAAGCAGCTCCACTGAGAGGACTAATAGAGAGAGAGAGAAGCAGCTCCACTGAGAGGACTAATAGAGAGAGAGAGAAGCAGCTCCACTGAGAGGACTAATAGAGAGAGAGAGAAGCAGCTCCACTGAGAGGACTAATAGAGAGAGAGAGAAGCAGCTCCACTGAGCGGACTAATAGAGAGAGAGAGAAGCAGCTCCACTGAGAGGACTAATAGAGAGAGAAAGAAGCAGCTCCACTGAGAGGACTAATAGAGAGAGAGAGAATCAGCTCCACTGAGAGGACTAATAGAGAGAGATGCAGCTCCACTGAGAGGACTAATAGAGAGAGAGAGACGCAGCTCCAATGAGAGGACTAATAGAGAGAGAGAAGCAGCTCCACTGAGAGGACAAATAGAGAGAGAGAAGCAGCTCCACTGAGAGGACTAATAGAGAGAGAAAGAAGCAGCTCCACTGAGAGGAGGAATAGAGAGAGAGAAGCAGCTCCACTGAGAGGACTAATAGAGAGAGAGATGCAGCTCCACTGAGAGGATTGATAGAGAGAGAGAGAAGCAGCTCCACTGAGAGGACTAATAGAGAGAGAGAGAATCAGCTCCACTGAGAGGACTAATAGAGAGAGAAGCAGCTCCACTGAGAGGACTAATAGAGAGAGAGAGAATCAGCTCCACAGAGAGGACTAATAGAGAGAGAGAGAAGCAGCTCCACTGAGAGGACTAATAGAGAGAGAGAGAAGCAGCTCCACTGAGAGGACTAATAGAGAGAGAGAGAAGCAGCTCCACTGAGAGGACTAATAGAGAGAGAGAAGCAGCTCCACTGAGAGGACTAATAGATAGAGAGATGCAGCTCCACTGAGAGGACTAATAGAGAGAGAGAAGCAGCTCCACTGAGCGGACTAATAGAGAGAGAGAAGCAGTTCCACTGAGAGGACTAATAGATAGAGAGATGCAGCTCCACTGAGAGGACTAATAGAGAGAGAGAAGCAGCTCCACTGAGCGGACTAATAGAGAGAGAAAGAAGCAGCTCCACTGAGAGGACTAATAGAGAGAGAGAGATGCAGCTCCACTGAGAGGACTAATAGAGAGAGAGAGAAGCAGCTCCACTGAGAGGACTAATAGAAATTGAGAGAAGCAGCTCCACCGAGAGGACTAATAGAGAGAGAGAGATGCAGCTCCACTGAGAGGAGGAATAGAGAGAGAGAGAAGCAGCTCCACTGAGCGGACTAATAGAGAGAGAGAGAAGCAGCTCCACTGAGAGGACTAATAGAGAGAGAGAAGCAGCTCCACTGAGAGGAGGAATAGAGAGAGAGAGAAGCAGCTCCACTGAGAGGACTTATAGAGAGAGAGAGAAGCAGCTCCACTGAGAGGACTAATAGAGAGAGAGAGAAGCAGCTCCACTGAGAGGAGGAATAGAGAGAGAGAGAAGCAGCTCCACTGAGAGGACTAATAGAGAGAGAGAGATGCAGCTCCACTGAGAGGACTAATAGAGAGAGAGATGCAGCTCCACTGAGAGGACTAATAGAGAGAGAGAAGCAGCTCCACTGAGAGGACTAATAGAGAGAGAAGCAGCTCCACTGAGAGGACTAATAGAGAGAGAGAGAGAAGCAGCTCCACTGAGAGGACTAATAGAGAGAGAGAGAAGCAGCTCCACTGAGAGGACTAATAGAGAGAGAGAGAAGCAGCTCCACTGAGAGGACTAATAGAGAGAGAGAGAAGCAGCTCCACTGAGAGGACTAATAGAGAGAGAGAGAAGCAGCTCCACTGAGAGGACTAATAGAGAGAGAAAGAAGCAGCTCCACTGAGAGGACTAATAGAGAGAGAAAGAAGCAGCTCCACTGAGCGGACTAATAGAGAGAGAAGCAGAAAATAGGATAGGGTGATAAAGCAGCCTGCATTGCAGTGAAGTAAGATAATCCCTCTCTCCTCTCCTCTCCTCTCCTCTCCTCTCCTCTCCTCTCCTCTCCTCTCCTCTCCTCTCCTCTCCTCTCCTCTCCTCTCCTCTCCTCTCCTGTTTACCTCACTCTATCCAGTCCCTATGCACTCTAATCAGAAATCAATAACAGTAGATTGGCTGATCATCCTTCCATGCTCCCATTGGTCTGTTATGGGAGACCACCTCGATCAGACCACCTCGGTCCGCAACTATACACACATCAGGGTTGGGATCATATCCATTTCAATTCCTGTCAACTCAGGAAAGTTAACCAAATTCCAATTCCAAATGTTCCTCATTGAAAAACATTGGAGAGAATTGGAATTGGATTGTCGGTGGACTTCCTGAATTGATCTCAACCTTGAAACACGTTATTCACAAGGCTACCGTGGCCTTACCTTCTCTATTGGGTTATTGATGCAACGGCTCAAACAGCAGAGTGAGTCTGCTAACGTAGCATGACAGGGCTAGAACACAGTTCAGATCACAACACGAGGAGCCATATTTTTATATTTGTTAATGCAATGAAGCAATTATTTAGTTTCCTAAGTGTCATTTCCAAGGATCCCGTTTAGAAAAGCTTCTGTCATTCTTAAAATAAAATAAAAGCTTCTATGTGTCATATTTCAAAAGGCTAAAGGATATTTTGGGGTTCCATTATGTTGTTTGAGTTCACATATTCCTAGATTTATACTGTATGTTGCCATGGAAATGTCTCACCTAACAGTGTTATAGCAGAGAGAGAGAGAGAGAGAGAGAAAGGGAATCAGAAGTAGTGTAGAAACTGGGTCACTCAACCAAGTGTGATCCAGACCCTACAACTCCCCATATGTGCAACATACAAATATATACAGTAGTCATGCCTGCCAAGGCAGACTTTTTCCCCTCTCCCAAAATAGCAGAACACATGTGTGTGAGGGTGGGGTGGAAGTCTGTGTGTGTGTGTTGGGGGCGGGGGTGTCCATGCATGCATGTGTGTTCATCTTTTTCCCTTGCATTTTATGGTATTAAAGGGGTATTTTAGATGAGCTTTGAAGCTTTGGTTTGAGTCCCAGATGGCACCCTATTCTGACTTACTCTGACTTTTACAAATGGCAGAGAATACAGCCAATTAGATGGACCTAACAACAACAGCACCGACAACAGTACCAACAACAGCACCGACAACAGCACCAACACCAGCACCAACACCGGCACCAACAACAGTAACAACAACAGCACCGACAACAGTACCAACAACAGCACCGACAACAGCACCAACACCAGCACCGACAACAGTAACAACAACAGCACCGACAACAGTACCAACAACAGCACCGACAACAGCACCAACACCAGCACCGACAACAGTACCAACACCAGCACCAACAACAGTACCAACACCAGCACCGACAACAGTACCAACACCAGCACCAACAACAGTAACAACAACAGCACCGACAACAGCACCAACACCAGCACCGTCAACAGTACCAACACCAGCACCAACAACAGTACCAACACCAGCACCGACAACAGTACCAACACCAGCACCGACAACAGTACCAACACCAGCACCAACAACAGTAACAACAACAGCACTAACAACAGCACCAACACCAGCACCAACAACAGTACCAACAACAGCACCGACAACAGCACCAACACCAGCACCAACAACAGTAACAACAACAGCACCGACAACAGTACCAACACCAGCACCAACAACAGTAACAACAACAGCACCGACAACAGTACCAACAACAGCACCGACAACAGCACCAACACCAGCACCGACAACAGTACCAACACCAGCACCAACAACAGTACCAACACCAGCACCGACAACAGTACCAACACCAGCACCAACAACAGTACCAACAACAGCACTAACAACAGCACCAACACCAGCACCGACAACAGTACCAACAACAGCACTAACAACAGCAGCAACACCAGCACCGACAACAGTACCAACACCAGCACCGACAACAGTACCAACACCAGCACTAACACCAGCACCGACAACAGCACCAACACCAGCACCGACAACAGTACCAACACCAGCACCGACAACAGTACCAACACCAGCACTAACACCAGCACCGACAACAGTACCAACACCAGCACCAACACCATTACCAACACCAGCACCGACAACAGTACCAACACCATTACCAACAGCAGCACCGACAACAGTACCAACACAAGCACTAACACCAGCACCGACAACAGTACCAACACCAGCACCAACACCATTACCAACACCAGCGCCAACACCAGCACCGACAACAGTACCAACACCAGCACCAACATCAGAACCAATAACAGCACCAATAACAGCACCAACACCAACAACAGCACCAACACCAGTAACAACACCAGCAACAACAACAGCACCAACAACAGCACCAATAACAGCACCACCACCAGCACCAACACCAGTAGTAACACCAGCACCAAAACAGCACCAACACCAGTAACAACACCAGCACCAACACCAGTAACAACACCAGCACCAACACCAGCACCAACAACAGCACCAACACCATTACCAACACCAGCACCAACACCAGTAGTAACACCAGCACCAACAACAGTACCAACACCAGCACCAACAACAGCACCAACACCATTACCAACACCAGCACCAACAACATTACCAACACCAGCACCAACAACAGCACCAACACCATTACCAACACCAGCACCAACAACATTACCAACAACATTACCAACACCATTACCAACACCAGCACCAACAACAGCACCAACACCAGCACCAACACCATTACCAACACCAGCACCAACACCAGCACCAACACCATTACCAACAACAGCACCAACAACAACACCAACAACAACAGCACCAACAACAGTAACACCATTACCAACACCAGCACCAACAACATTACCAACAACAGCAACAACAACAACACCAACAACAACACCAACAACAACAGCACCAACAACAGTAACAACAACAACAACACCAACAACACCAACAACAGCACCAACAACAGTAACAACAACAACAACACCAACAACACCAACAACAACAGCACCAACAACAGTAACAACAACAACAA
Source organism: Salvelinus namaycush (assembly GCF_016432855.1). NCBI lineage: Eukaryota > Metazoa > Chordata > Actinopteri > Salmoniformes > Salmonidae > Salvelinus > Salvelinus namaycush. Next base: position 5,585,142 of record NC_052333.1, read on the forward strand.
CACCAACAACAGCACCAACAACAACACCAACAACATTACCAACAACAGCACCAACAACAGCACCAACAACAACACCAACAACATTACCAACAACAACACCAACAACAACACCAACAACAACAGCACCAACAACAGTAACAACAGCACCAACAACAGCACCAACAACAGCACCAACAACAACAGCACCAACAACAGCACCAACAACAACAGCACCAACAACAGCACCAACAACAACAGCACCAACAACAGTAACAACAGCACCAACAACAGCACCAACAACAGCACCAACAACAACACCAACAACAGCACCAACAACAACACCAACAACAGCACCAACAACAGCACCAACAACAACACCAACAACAGTAACAACAGCACCAACAACAACACCAACAACAGCACCAACAACAACAGCACCAACAACAGTAACAACAGCACCAACAACAGCACCAACAACAACACCAACAACAGCACCAACAACAGTAACAACAGCACCAACAACAGCACCAACAACAACAGCACCAACAACAGTAACAACAGCACCAACAACAGCACCAACAACAGCACCAACAACAACACCAACAACAGCACCAACAACAGTAACAACAGCACCAACAACAGTAACAACAACAGTAACAACAACAGTAACAACAGCACCAACAACAGTAACAACAACAGTAACAACAGCACCAACAACAACACCAACAACAACAGCACCAACAACAGTAGCAACAGCATGTGTAAACCCAGATAGCTTGCATTCCAAATGGCACCCTTTTCCCTATATGGTAGGACTGGTCAAAATAGTGCACTATATAGGGAATTGGGTTCCATAGGGCTCTGGTCAAAAGTAGTGCACGATATAGGGAATAGGGTGCCATTTGGGACGTAGACATTGAAACAGATGAAAGCAGTGGTAGATGCTATATATACCCCATTTGACTGCTAGCGACCATTCGCTGGACAGCCACCATATATAATGTTTGTCAGTGAACTTTACACACACTACATCCCTGTTTAGACACACAGTGTCCTGTTTAGACACACTACATCCCTGTTTAGACACACAGTGTCCTGTTTAGACACACAGTGTCCTGTTTAGACACACAGTGTCCTGTTTAGACACACTACATCCCTGTTTAGACACACAGTGTCCTGTTTAGACACACTACATCCCTGTTTAGACACACAGTGTCCTGTTTAGACACACAGTGTCCTGTTTAGACACACTACATCCCTGTTTAGACACACAGTGTCCTGTTTAGACACACTACATCCCTGTTTACACACAGTGTCCTGTTTAGACACACGGTGTCCTGTTTAGACACACTACATCCCTGTTTAGACACACAGTGTCCTGTTTAGACACACAGTGTCCTGTTTAGACACACTACATCCCTGTTTAGACACACAGTGTCCTGTTTAGACACACAGTGTCCTGTTTAGACACGCTACATCCCTGTTTAGACACACAGTGTCCTGTTTAGACACACAGTGTCCTGTTTAGACACACTACATCCCTGTTTAGACACACAGTGTCCTGTTTAGACACATAGTATCCCTGTTTAGACACACTACATCCCTGTTTAGACACACAGTATCCCTGTTTAGACACACAGTGTCCTGTTTAGACACAGTGTCCTGTTTAGACACACAGTGTCCTGTTTAGACACACGGTGTCCTGTTTAGACACACTAGATCCCTGTTTAGACACACAGTGTCCTGTTTAGACACACGGTGTCCTGTTTAGACACACTAGATCCCTGTTTAGACACACAGTGTCCTGTTTAGACACACGGTGTCCTGTTTAGACACACAGTATCCTGTTTAGACACACGGTGTCCTGTTTAGACACACGGTGTCCTGTTTAGACACACGGTGTCCTGTTTAGACACACGGTGCCCTGTTTAGACACACAGTGTCCTGTTTAGACACACAGTGTCCTGTTTAGACACACAGTGTCCTGTTTAGACACACAGTGTCCTGTTTAGACACACGGTGTCCTGTTTAGACACACTAGATCCCTGTTTAGACACACAGTGTCCTATTTAGACACACGGTATCCTGTTTAGACACACGGTGTCCTGTTTAGACACACGGTGTCCTGTTTAGACACACGGTGTCCTGTTTAGACACACGGTGTCCTGTTTAGACACACGGTGTCCTGTTTAGACACACAGTGTCCTGTATAGACACACGGTGTCCTGTTTAGACACACTACATCCCTGTTTAGACACACAGTGTCCTGTTTAGACACACAGTGTCCTGTTTAGACACACAGTGTCCTGTTTAGACACACAGTGTCCTGTTTACACACACTACATCCCTGTTTAGACACACAGTGTCCTGTTTAGACACACAGTGTCCTGTTTAGACACACAGTGTCCTGTTTAGACACACTACATCCCTGTTTAGACACACAGTGTCCTGTTTAGACACACAGTGTCCTGTTTAGACACACAGTGCCCTGTTTAGACACAAAGTGTCCTGTTTAGACACACAGTGTCCTGTTTAGACACACGGTGTCCTGTTTAGACACACAGTGTCCTGTTTAGACACACTACATCCCTGTTTAGACACACAGTGTCCTGTTTAGACACACAGTGTCCTGTTTAGACACACAGTGTCCTGTTTAGACACACAGTGCCCTGTTTAGACACACTACATCCCTGTTTAGACACACAGTGCCCTGTTTAGACACACAGTGTCCTGTTTAGACACACAGTGTCCTGTTTAGACACACAGTGCCCTGTTTAGACACACAGTGTCCTGTTTAGACACACAGTGCCCTGTTCAGACACACTACATCCCTGTTTAGACACACAGTGTCCTGTTTAGACACACAGTGTCCTGTTTAGACACACAGTGCCCTGTTTAGACACACTACATCCCTGTTTAGACACACAGTGTCCTGTTTAGACACACTACATCCCTGTTTAGACACACTAGATCCCTGTTTAGACACACAGTGTCCTGTTTAGACACACAGTGTCCTGTTTAGACACACGGTGTCCTGTTTAGACACACAGTATCCTGTTTAGACACACAGTGTCCTGTTTAGACACACAGTATCCTGTTTAGACACACAGTGTCCTGTTTAGACACACAGTATCCTGTTTAGACACACTACATCCCTGTTTAGACACACTACATCCCTGTTTAGACACACGGTGTCCTGTTTAGACACACTACATCCCTGTTTAGACACACTACATCCCTGTTTAGACACACGGTGTCCTGTTTAGACACACTACATCCCTGTTTAGACACACGGTGTCCTGTTTAGACACACTACATCCCTGTTTAGACACACAGTGTCCTGTTTAGACACACAGTGTCCTGTTTAGACACACAGTGTCCTGTTTAGACACACTACATCCCTGTTTAGACACACAGTGTCCTGTTTAGACACACTACATCCCTGTTTAGACACACGGTGTCCTGTTTAGACACACGGTGTCCTGTTTAGACACACTACATCCCTGTTTAGACACACGGTGTCCTGTTTAGACACACAGTGTCCTGTTTAGACACACTACATCCCTGTTTAGACACACAGTATCCTGTTTAGACACACAGTGTCCTGTTTAGACACACGGTGTCCTGTTTAGACACACAGTATCCTGTTTAGACACACAGTGTCCTGTTTAGACACACGGTGTCCTGTTTAGACACACGGTGTCCTGTTTAGACACACGGTGCCCTGTTTAGACACACAGTGTCCTGTTTAGACACACAGTGTCCTGTTTAGACACACAGTGTCCTGTTTAGACACACAGTGTCCTGTTTAGACACACGGTGTCCTGTTTAGACACACTAGATCCCTGTTTAGACACACAGTGTCCTATTTAGACACACGGTATCCTGTTTAGACACACGGTGTCCTGTTTAGACACACGGTGTCCTGTTTAGACACACGGTGTCCTGTTTAGACACACGGTGTCCTGTTTAGACACACGGTGTCCTGTTTAGACACACAGTGTCCTGTATAGACACACGGTGTCCTGTTTAGACACACTACATCCCTGTTTAGACACACAGTGTCCTGTTTAGACACACAGTGTCCTGTTTAGACACACAGTGTCCTGTTTAGACACACAGTGTCCTGTTTACACACACTACATCCCTGTTTAGACACACAGTGTCCTGTTTAGACACACAGTGTCCTGTTTAGACACACAGTGTCCTGTTTAGACACACTACATCCCTGTTTAGACACACAGTGTCCTGTTTAGACACACAGTGTCCTGTTTAGACACACAGTGCCCTGTTTAGACACAAAGTGTCCTGTTTAGACACACAGTGTCCTGTTTAGACACACGGTGTCCTGTTTAGACACACAGTGTCCTGTTTAGACACACTACATCCCTGTTTAGACACACAGTGTCCTGTTTAGACACACAGTGTCCTGTTTAGACACACAGTGTCCTGTTTAGACACACAGTGCCCTGTTTAGACACACTACATCCCTGTTTAGACACACAGTGCCCTGTTTAGACACACAGTGTCCTGTTTAGACACACAGTGTCCTGTTTAGACACACAGTGCCCTGTTTAGACACACAGTGTCCTGTTTAGACACACAGTGCCCTGTTCAGACACACTACATCCCTGTTTAGACACACAGTGTCCTGTTTAGACACACAGTGTCCTGTTTAGACACACAGTGCCCTGTTTAGACACACTACATCCCTGTTTAGACACACAGTGTCCTGTTTAGACACACTACATCCCTGTTTAGACACACTAGATCCCTGTTTAGACACACAGTGTCCTGTTTAGACACACAGTGTCCTGTTTAGACACACGGTGTCCTGTTTAGACACACAGTATCCTGTTTAGACACACAGTGTCCTGTTTAGACACACAGTATCCTGTTTAGACACACAGTGTCCTGTTTAGACACACAGTATCCTGTTTAGACACACTACATCCCTGTTTAGACACACTACATCCCTGTTTAGACACACGGTGTCCTGTTTAGACACACTACATCCCTGTTTAGACACACTACATCCCTGTTTAGACACACGGTGTCCTGTTTAGACACACTACATCCCTGTTTAGACACACGGTGTCCTGTTTAGACACACTACATCCCTGTTTAGACACACAGTGTCCTGTTTAGACACACAGTGTCCTGTTTAGACACACAGTGTCCTGTTTAGACACACTACATCCCTGTTTAGACACACAGTGTCCTGTTTAGACACACTACATCCCTGTTTAGACACACGGTGTCCTGTTTAGACACACGGTGTCCTGTTTAGACACACTACATCCCTGTTTAGACACACGGTGTCCTGTTTAGACACACAGTGTCCTGTTTAGACACACTACATCCCTGTTTAGACACACAGTATCCTGTTTAGACACACGGTGTCCTGTTTAGACACACGGTGTCCTGTTTAGACACACGGTGCCCTGTTTAGACACACAGTGTCCTGTTTAGACACACGGTGTCCTGTTTAGACACACGGTGTCCTGTTTAGACACACGGTGTCCTGTTTAGACACACGGTGTCCTGTTTAGACACACAGTGTCCTGTTTAGACACACAGTGTCCTGTTTAGACACACTACATCCCTGTTTAGACACACGGTGTCCTGTTTAGACACACGGTGTCCTGTTTAGACACACTACATCCCTGTTTAGACACACGGTGTCCTGTTTAGACACACAGTGTCCTGTTTAGACACACTACATCCCTGTTTAGACACACGGTGTCCTGTTTAGACACACGGTGTCCTGTTTAGACACACTACATCCCTGTTTAGACACACGGTGTCCTGTTTAGACACACAGTGTCCTGTTTAGACACACAGTGCCCTGTTTAGACACACTACATCCCTGTTTAGACACACAGTATCCTGTTTAGACAGACAGTGTCCTGTTTAGACACACAGTATCCCGTTTAGACACACGGTGTCCTGTTTAGACACACGGTGTCCTGTTTAGACACACGGTGCCCTGTTTAGACACACGGTGTCCTGTTTAGACACACGGTGTCCTGTTTAGACACACGGTGTCCTGTTTAGACACACGGTGCCCTGTTTAGACACACAGTGTCCTGTTTAGACACACAGTGTCCTGTTTACACACACTACATCCCTGTTTAGACACACGGTATCCTGTTTAGACACACAGTGTCCTGTTTAGACACACAGTGCCCTGTTTAGACACACTACATCCCTGTTTAGACACACGGTGTCCTGTTTAGACACACAGTGTCCTGTTTAGTCACACAGTGCCCTGTTTAGACACACTACATCCCTGTTTAGACACACAGTATCCTGTTTAGACAGACAGTGTCCTGTTTAGACACACGGTATCCTGTTTAGACACACGGTATCCTGTTTAGACACACGGTGTCCTGTTTAGACACACAGTATCCTGTTTAGACACACAGTGTCCTGTTTAGACACACAGTGTCCTGTTTAGACACACAGTGTCCTGTTTAGACACACAGTGTCCTGTTTAGACACACAGTGTCCTGTTTAGACACACTACATCCCTGTTTAGACACACTACATCCCTGTTTAGACACACGGTGTCCTGTTTAGACACACGGTGTCCTGTTTAGACACACTACATCCCTGTTTAGACACACAGTATCCTGTTTAGACACACAGTGTCCTGTTTAGACACACAGTGTCCTGTTTAGACACACGGTTCCCTGTTTAGACACACAGTGTCCTGTTTAGACACACAGTGTCCTGTTTAGACACACGGTGTCCTGTTTAGACACACAGTGTCCTGTTTAGACACACAGTGTCCTGTTTAGACACACGGTGTCCTGTTTAGACACACAGTGTCCTGTTTAGACACACAGTGTCCTGTTTAGACACACAGTGTCCTGTTTACACACACAGTGTCCTGTTTACACACACTACATCCCTGTTTAGACACACGGTGTCCTGTTTAGACACACTACATCCCTGTTTAGACACACGGTGTCCTGTTTAGACACACGGTGCCCTGTTTAGACACACAGTGTCCTGTTTAGACACACGGTGTCCTGTTTAGACACACAGTGTCCTGTTTAGACACACAGTGTCCTGTTTACACACACTACATCCCTGTTTAGACACACGGTGTCCTGTTTAGACACATTACATCCCTGTTTAGACACACGGTGTCCTGTTTAGACACACTACATCCCTGTTTAGACACACGGTGTCCTGTTTAGACACACGGTGTCCTGTTTAGACACACAGTGCCCTGTTTAGACACACAGTATCCTGTTTAGACACACTACATCCCTGTTTAGACACACGGTGTCCTGTTTAGACACACAGTGTCCTGTTTAGACACACAGTATCCTGTTTAGACACACTACATCCCTGTTTAGACACACGGTGTCCTGTTTAGACACACAGTGTCCTGTTTAGACACACAGTATCCTGTTTAGACACACTACATCCCTGTTTAGACACACGGTGTCCTGTTTAGACACACAGTGTCCTGTTTAGACACACAGTGCCCTGTTTAGACACACTACATCCCTGTTTAGACACACAGTGTCCTGTTTAGACACACTACATCCCTGTTTAGACACACAGTGTCCTGTTTAGACACACGGTGTCCTGTTTAGACACACGGTGTCCTGTTTAGACACACAGTGTCCTGTTTAGACACACTACATCCCTGTTTAGACACACAGTGTCCTGTTTAGACACACAGTGTCCTGTTTGTCGTTGTGTGTTTTCTATTAAGAACAGTTCTAGAACTCTGGACTATCTGCTCCTACATCATCAATCAATTAGTCAATCAACCAATCAACGAGTACTATCTCTAAAGCACTGTTTTACTAGACCATTTCTCAGAAAAAACAATTAGGAAAATGTTGAATTACAGTACATCTGAATTGAAACACTACTTCTCCTCCTGAAATATCTATTGTAATAGATGTTCAAATACGTATCAGTCTTTTCACTTTGGATTGCTTTAACGGTTGGAAGACAGTTGAGACTAAAGTAATTGTACACGAGTGGGAGTGGTAAATTACTTTTTTTACACGGCTGTGTTGCGGTCATAGCTAAGAAGCGGAGCCGAGTCTCGCTTTGCACAACCTCGAATGTGCAATTGCTTTTCCGCAACGGGTTACCAATTAAATAAATATTTGTTTTAAATTCATGTATTCATAGGCTACTATTTCGTCCCTCAACGAAAATATAGGCTTAGTCCCAACACATCTACAGTTGCTAGTCAAGCTGTCTGGCCGTTCATTCTATCAGTTAGGTTGCCAGAGACGGGACCCAGTCTTTTTGTTCTGTATCTATGGAAGTGACCCAGTCGTTAAGTCTTTTTGTTCTGTATCTATGGACGCAACCCAGTAGTTCGTCCTAAATGTTCCGTTGCCATACTGGCTGGCAACGTTCTTATCCCTTGCTTTGCTAGCCATCTACGGCTAACACAGTCGGGTCAAACAGTGCAGCTATAATAACAGCAAAGTAGCTGCATTTGTGTTTGTTTAAGCTGTTTTGGATAAATCCATAACAAGGAGCTAATGATGCACGATTTCACCTGGCTTAGGACATTTGCTCTCCTGTGATTGTTCAGAGGAGCTAGCCAACTACATAGCTAGCTAACACAATCACTTCAAACTGAAGCAGGAAAGACAGAAAAGTAGCTGCACTTCGTTTCGTTTGACCTGTTTTTCTATAGATTTATATATATATATATCAGTGGAGGCGGCTGGGATGAGCTATAAGAGGGCGGGCTTATTATAAGAGCTATAGGAGAGGGCGGGCTTATTTTAATGGCTGGAATGGAATTAATGGAACGTAGGCAAACATATGGTTTCCATACGTATGATGTGTTTTATACCATTCCATTAATTCCATCCCAGCCATTACAATGAGCCTGTCCTCGCACCAGCCTCCTCTGATATACGGTACCAGTCAAAAGTTGGGACACACCTACTCATTCAAGGGTTTTTCTTTATTTTTACTATTTTCTACATTGTAGAATAATAGTGAAGACAACAACATTATGAAATAGCACATATGGAATCATGTAGTAACTAAAAAAGTGTTAAACAAATCAAAATATATTTTTAGATTCTTCAAAGTAGCCACCCTTTGCCGTGATGACAGCTTTGCACATACTTGTTAACGTTGCAAAAGCAAGTGAACTAGATAGTAAACAAAAGTGAAATAAACAATACACATTTACAGTAAACATTACACTCACAATAGTTCCAAAATATTAAAGACATTACAAATGTCATATTATGTGCAAAAAGTACAAAAGGGAAAATAAATACATAAATATGGGTTGAATTTAAAACGGTGTTTGTTCTTCACTGGTTGCCCTTTTGTTGTCGCAACAGGTCACAAATCTTCCTGCTGTGATGGCACACTGTGATATTTCACTTAATTGATATGGGAGTTTATCAAAATTGGGTTTGTTTTCGTATTCTTTGTGGATCTGTGTAATCTGAGGGAAATATGTGTCTCTAATATGGTCATACATTGGGCAGGAGGTTAGGAAGTGCAGCTCAGTTTCCACCTTATTTTGTGGGCAGTGTGCACATAGCCTGTCTTCTCTTGAGAGCCAGGTCTGCCTACGGCGGCCTTCTCAATAGCAAGGATATGCTTACTGAGTCTGGACATAGTCAAAGCTTTCCTTAAGTTTGGATCAGTCACCGTGGTCAGGTATTCTGCTACTGTGTACTCTCTGTTTAGGGCCAAATAGCATTCCAGTTTGCTCAGTTTTTTTGTGAATTATTTACAATTTGTCAAGTAATAATCTTTTTGTTTTCTCATGATTTGGTTGGATCTAATTGTGTTGTTGTTCTGGGGCTCTCTGGGGTGTGTTTGTGTTTGTGACCAGAGCCCCAGGACCAGCTTGCTTAGGGGACTCTTCTCCAGGTTCATCTCTCTGAAGGTGATGGGTTTGTTATAGAAGGTTTGGGAATCACTTCCTTTTAGGTGGTTGTAGAATTTTACGTCTCTTTTCTGGATTTTGATAATTAGTATCAGCCTAATTCTGATTTTCATTCATTATTTGGTGTTTTACGTTGTACACTGAGGATATTTTCACAGAATTCTGCAGTCTTAATTTGGTGTTTGTCTCATTTTGTGAATTATTGGTAGTGAGCGGACCCCAGACCTCACAACCATAAAGGGCAATGGGTTCTATAAATTATTCAAGTATTTTTTGCCAAATCTTAATTGTTATGTCGAATTTTATGTTCCTTTTGATGGCATAGAAGGCCCTTCTTGCCTTGTCTCTCAGATCGTTCACAGCTTTGTGGAAGTTACCTGTGGCGCTGATGTTTAGGCCGAGGTATGTATAGTTTTTGTGTGTGCTCTAGCGCAACAGTGTCTAGATGGAATTTGTATTTGTTGTCCTGGCAACTGGACCTTTTTTGGAACACCATTATTTTTGTCTTAATGAGATTTACTGTCAGGGCCCAGGTCTGTCTCTCTCTCCCTCTCTGTCTCTCTGTGTGTGTGTATGTGTATGTGTATATGTATGTGTATGTGTATGTGTATGTGTATGTGTGTGCGTGTAGTAGTAGTGTGTGTGTATGTGTGTGTGTGTATGTGTATGTGTATGTGTGTGTGGGTGTGTGTGGGTGTGGGTGTGGGTGTGGGTGTGGGTGTGGGTGTGGGTGTGGGTGTGGGTGTGTGTGCGTGCGTGCGTGCGTGCGTGCGTGCGTGCGTGCGTGCGTGTGTGCACGTGCGTGCGTGCGTGCGTGTGTGTCAGCATGTGTATGTGCTGATGATAATCTATTCTGTGACCCAAATATTCATGTATGTCAGCTCAAAGACTAGACAACACTCCGGCATTCCCTTTCACAGCTCATCACTGTCAACTTGTCTGTTTGTTGTCTGATAGAAGGGCTGTATAGGAGATGTGTTATCTGATAGAAGAGATGTATAGGAGATGTTTATCTGATAGAAGGGCTGTATAGGAGATGTTTTGAAAGGAACCACGTCCTTAATAAATGAAGACACCCACCGAAAACCTCCCTGTCTGTCTGTGCAGAAATTCTCTCCACTTTTCTCTTAGACGCTGTTTGCGCTAGAAGTTACATTCTCAGTTGGGGACACCTTATCTGGTCAGCTTCCTATCTATTATTCACAGTTCTACGTCAAACACTGCAGATTTGGTACCAAGATCAATGGCAGCCACATCTAGTGTGTCCTGAAGCATCACACAAATGCAAGCACAAACACCCGAAAATGTACACACACTAACACTCACACACACACACGCACATATACTAATGCACACACACGCGTGCACGTGCGCGCACACACACACACACACATATAGTAACGCACACACACTCGTGCACACACACACGCACATAAACTAACGCACACACACTCGTGCACGCGCACACACACAAAATTAACTATTTTATACCTATTTCAGACAAAAGTTCTGGTATATTTCTTTAAAAAAATATAAGGCAATGCTTATATGACCCCCGACTTTCAAACAAATTGGGTAGGGTGGGGGTGTTAGACCATGGGGGCTGGTTGCATTTCAAATTAGGGAGGTGTTCAACAATGTAAGTGTTCATGAATTTACCTGCAGAGAAGCAGAGAACCATTCACACCAGACCTGATATCTGTATTTTGGTTACAGAGTCGGTGAAAATGCAGGAATCCTTAAGTCTTTAGGTGGCTTTTCATTGTCCATGTTGTTATTGTTTTTTTACCCCACTAACCCTTTCAGATACACCAAAAAGAAGCAATCAAAAAGAAGCAGGCAAAAAGAAGCAGGCAAAAATAAGCAATCAAAAAGAAGCATTCAAAAAGAAGCAGGCAAATAGAAGCAATCCAAAAGAAGCAGGCAAAAAGAAGCAATCAAAAAGAAGCAATCAAAAAAGAAGCATTCAAAAAGAAGCAGGCAAAAAGAAGCAATCCAAAAGAAGCAGGCAATAAGAAGCAATCAAAAAGAAGCAATCAAAAAAGAAGCAATCAAAAAGAAGCAGGCAAAAAGAAGCATTCAAAAAGAAGCAGGCAAAAAGAAGCAATCAAAAAGAAGCATTCAAAAAAGAAGCAGGCAAAAAGAAAAAATCAAAAAGAAGCAGGCAAAAAAGAAGCAGGCAAAAAGAAGCAGGCAAAAAGAAGCCATCCAAAAGAAGCAATCATGATAAATTAGTGGGATTTTGATATGTGTATGAAAAGTATTTTATACTGTGTCCTAAAGCCATAGTCGTGTTAAATAAGCTATAACATAATAACAGTAGCAAGAGGAGAACTTTACAAGGTAGAAATATACAACTAAATTAAATGAATTACTAAACTCACCAGACATGTGTGTCATGCTGCATGAGGCAAATGGTGGTCAGATACTGACTGGCTTTCTGATCCACACCCCTACCTTTTTTTTTTAAAGGTATCTGTAATCAACAGATACATATCTGTATTCACAGTCATGTGAAATCTATAGATTAGGGCCTAATGAATGTATTTCAATTGACTGATTTCCTCATATGAACTGTAACTCAGTAAACTCTCTGAAATTGTTGCATGTTGCATTTATAATTTTTGTTCATATAGTTTGAGTCAATAAATCATGGTTATGATGATGATGACTAACCAGCCATTTTACCTGAGAGCTGATGTCTCGCATTAGTTCCCAAAGCTAATGCCAAGGCTTTAGCTCAAAATCAAATTGTATTGGTCACATACACATGGTTAGCAGATGCTAGTTCCAACAGTGCAGTAATATCTAACAAGTAATCTAACAATTTCACAACAACTACCTTATACACACAAATCTAAAGGGGTGAATGAGAATATATACATATAAGTATATGGATGAGCGATGGCCGAGCGGCATAGGCAAGGTGCAATAGATGGTATAAAATACAGTATATACATATGATATGAGTAATGTAAGATACGTAAACATTATTGAAGTGGCATTATTTAAAGTGGCATTGTTTAAAGTGGCATTGTTTAAAGTGACTAGTGATCCATTTATGAAAGTGGCCAGTGAATGGGTCTCAATGTAGGCAGCAGCCTCTCAGCGTTAGCTCAGCGGTCTAACACATTTTGTGGCACGCTGACGTCTCAAATTCAAATCCAATCCTTTACACATGGAAGCTGTATTTAACTGCTTCCACTTCCTACACACAGGAATGTATTTTTATTTTATTCAATACCCTACTGTTTTGGAATGAATATGTATCCATATTGGAGTATGCAGTATTACTAGGTATTGTTTATGGCCCTGTCATGATAAATAATTACTTTGGGTTATGTCTATTTAGGCAGAAACATCTACATTTTAGAATGTATCTAACTGCTTAATAGAATCTTTGGTTTTGCTTCTCTTTCTTCATCATTCAAAATCTACCTTCTGTAGAAACCACACAAATACCTCACCAAAAAATGCACATTTGTCTGAGAAGCACCCCATGCCCTGACAGCATTTTAACAAGCCAAACTCCCCCCCCCCCAGCATTTTTAGGTATCCCCCTGTTGCTATGCAACCGCGAAGTCCAATTTGGTGGGTTCTTTCGTACCCACTTTTCTTTTCTTTCAGCAAAACCCCTCCCTCTTCCCCTCTGTCTCTCCATCTCTCCATGTCTATCTGTCCACTGCCTCCCCCCTTTTCTTTCATCAAAACCCCTCTCCCTCTTCCCCTCTGTCTCTCCATCTCTCCATGTCTATCTGTCTAACCACCACTGCCTTCCCCCTTTTCTTTCAGCAAAACTCCTCTCCCTCTTCCCCTCTGTCTCTCCATCTCTCCATGTCTATCTGTCTAACCACCACTGCCTTCCCCCTTTTCTTTCAGCAAAACCCCTCTCCCTCTTCCCCTCTGTCTCTCCATCTCTCCATGTCTATCTGTCTAACCACCACTGCCTTCCCCCTTTTCTTTCAGCAAAACCCCTCTCCTTCTTCCACACAAAAGGCAAATAATGTACTCTCCCGTTTCCTCTTTCGGTCTCTCTCCATCAGTCTGTCTCTCCCTCTATCTCTCTCTATCCCTCTCTACCTCTGTCTCTCTCTATCCCTCTACCTCTATCTCTCTCTATCACTCTCTACCTCTGTCTCTCTCTATCCCTCTCTACCTCTATCTCTCTCTATCCCTCTCTACCTCTGTCTCTCTCTCTATCCCTCTCTACCTCTCTCTCTCTATCCCTCTCTACCTCTGTCTCTCTCTCTATCCCTCTCTACCTCTGTCTCTCTCTATCCCTCTCTACCTCTGTCTCTCTCTATCCCTCTCTACCTCTGTCTCTCTCTATCCCTCTCTACCTCTCTCTCTCTCTATCCCTCTCTACCTCTGTCTCTCTCTATCCCTCTCTACCTCTCTCTCTCTATCCCTCTCTACCTCTGTCTCTCTATCCCTCTCTACCTCTGTCTCTCTCTATCCCTCTCTACCTCTGTCTCTCTCTATCCCTCTCTACCTCTGTCTCTTTCTCTCTCCCTCTCTACCTCTGTCTCTCTCTCTATCCCTCTCTACCTCTGTCTCTCTCTCTATCCCTCTCTACCTCTGTCTCTCTCTCTATCCCTCTCTACCTCTGTCTCTCTCTCTATCCCTCTCTACCTCTGTCTCCTCTCTATCCCTCTCTACCTCTGTCTCTCTCTCTATCCCTCTCTACCTCTGTCTCTCTCTCTATCCCTCTCTACCTCTGTCTCTCTCTATCCCTCTCTACCTCTGTCTCTCTCTCTATCCCTCTCTACCTCTGTCTCTCTCTCTATCCCTCTCTACCTCTGTCTCTCTCTCTATCCCTCTCTACCTCTTTCTCTCCACGCCTCTCTCTATCCCTGTCTACCTCTGTCTCTCCATCTATCTTTCTGACTTATTCCAGGAGTACTTCCTTTTCCCTTTCTTTCACTTACACACACACACACACACACACACACACACACACACACACACACACACACACACACACACACACACACACACACACACACACACACACACACACACACACACACACACACACACACACACACACACACACACTCTTGTAGAATACGTAAACATCTTCTTCCATATGGTTATGTTCTTGTGTTCTTAACTATGAAGTTATTCATGCTCTTAGTTTTATCCGTAGACAAAAGACACGTAAAAAGATTCTGGGAATGAGCATGTTCATCTCCAATATGAACCCATTGTTCCTCTTTAGTGCATTTAACTAACTATATGTCACAGGTAAAAGCCTTAGGTGGGGAGTTGATTAAATTCCAAGTCTGGAAGGTTAAACCCAGCCTCAGACGTAGGAAGATGTTTTTATTCTATGAGTTTTATCTGCTCATATAAAGTCTGGTTTGACCGGGTGTACTTTTTTAAAGAATGTCTTTGGGAGCCATGTTTATTCCACCTGTAAAATGTATGGGAAGATTATTCCATTTAATTACATCTTCTTTCATGTTGTGCAGTAATGTGATACAAATCTTTATATTTTTTGTTGTTTGTTAACACTTAGCATCTTAAGTATGTAAAATGTATGTGGTCCACTTAAAGGATTGATGTAGATCAGGAGTTATTATTAAAAAATGTTCCTATTTTTGTGTGTTCTGAGTGTTCTGAAAATATCTTTAACAAGGGGGGCATTGAGTTTTAAATATTAGTCAGGTATATCAGGAGATTCTCCGCAAATAAGTTTAGATTATTTTCATGTTTACCAAACATGTTATTTTTTTGTCCTGTAAAATTATTTCTGCAAGCTGCTACATTTCCAGTTCAAACAGGAGGGGCAAGAGAGGACACCCCTGTCTTGTGTCTCTTTCTAAAGTAAATTAATCAGAAATAGAATATGTGATATTTGGACATAGTTGTGATATGTGATATGTGGGCCCAGTGGTATATGTGATATGTGGGCCCAGAGGTGATATGTGATATTTGGGCCCAGTGGTGATATGTGATATTTGGGCCCAGTTGTTATATGTGATATTTGGGCCCAGTGGTGATATGTGATATTTGGGCCCAGTTGTTATATGTGGGCTCAGAGGTGATATGTGATGTGTGGGCCAAGTGGTGATACATGATATTTGGGCCCTGTGGTGATATGTGATATGTGGGCCAGTAATGGTACGTTATATGTGGGCCCAGAGGTGATATGTGGGCCCAGTGGTGATATGTGATATGTGGGCCCTGTGGTGATATGTGATATGTGGGCCCAGTGGTGATACGTGGGCCCAGTGGTGATATGTGATACGTGGGCCCTGTGGTGATATGTGATATGTGGGCCAGTAATGGTATGTTATATGTGGGCCCAGAGGTGATATGTGGGCCCAGTGGTGATATGTGATATGTGGGCCCTGTGGTGATATGTGATATGTGGGCCCAGTGGTGATACGTGGGCCCAGTGGTGATATGTGATACGTGGGCCCAGTGGTGATATGTGATATGTGGGCCCAGAGGTGACATGTGGGCCCAGTGACGGTATGTGATAGTTGGTCCCTGTGGTAATATGTGATATTTGGGCCCAGTTGTGATATGTGATATGTGGGCCCAGTGGTATATGTGATATGTGGGCCCAGAGGTGATATGTGATATGTGGGCCCAGTGGTGACATGTGGGCACAGTGACGGTATGTGATATTTGGTCCCTGTGGTAATATGTGATATTTGGGCCCAGTTGTGATATGTGATATGTGGGCCCAGTGGTATATGTGATATGTGGGCCCAGAGGTGATATGTGATATGTGGGCCCAGAGGTGATATGTGATATGTGGGCCCAGTGGTGATATGTGATATGTGGGCCCAGTGACGGTATGTGATATTTGGGCCAGTTGTGATATGTGATATGTGGGCCCAGTGGTATATGTGATATGTGGGCCCAGAGGTGATATGTGATATGTGGGCCCAGTGGTATATGTGATATGTGGGCCCAGAGGTGATATGTGATATGTGGGCCCAGTGGTGACATGTGGGCCCAGTGGCGGTATGTGATATTTGGGCCAGTTGTGATATGTGATATGTGGGCCCTGTGGTGATATGTGATATGTGGGCCCTGTGGTGATATGTGATATGTTGGCCCAGTGGTGATACGTGGGCCCAGTGGTGATATGTGATACGTGGGCCCAGTGGTGATTTGTGATATGTGGGCCCAGAGGTGACATGTGGGCCCAGTGACGGTATGTGATATTTGGTCCCTGTGGTAATATGTGATATTTGGGCCCAGTTGTGATATGTGATATGTGGGCCCAGTGGTATATGTGATATGTGGGCCCAGAGGTGATATGTGATATGTGGGCCCAGTGGTGACATGTGGGCCCAGTGACGGTATGTGATATTTGGTCCCTGTGGTAATATGTGATATTTGGGCCCAGTTGTGATATGTGATATGTGGGCCCAGTGTTATATGTGATATGTGGGCCCAGTGGTGACATGTGATATTTGGGCCCAGTTGTGATATGTGATATGTGGGCCCAGTGTTATATGTGATATGTGGGCCCAGTGGTGACATGTGGGCCCAGTGACGGTATGTGATATTTGGGCCAGTTGTGATATGTGATATGTGGGCCCAGTGGTATATGTGATATGTGGGCCCAGTGGTATATGTGATATGTGGGCCCAGAGGTGATATGTGATATGTGGGCCCAGTGGTATATGTGATATGTGGGCCCAGAGGTGATATGTGATATGTGGGCCCAGTGGTGACATGTGGGCCCAGTGGCGGTATGTGATATTTGGGCCAGTTGTGATATGTGATATGTGGGCCCAGTGGTGATATGTGAGTCTAGCGCTCCCTTCACTATCCATAGCAGAGTAGGGTCTGCATGCCAAATGGCACCCTATTCCCTATATGGTTCACTACATTTGACCTGGCCCCTGTGGGCCCTATTCAAAAGTAATGCACTACATAGGGAATAGGGTGCCACTATGGACGTAGCCTGACCCCTAAGGCCATTGTTAAGCCAACAACAGTATCCAGTGAAGTGATACTAACACTAAGAAGCACTGTGCTGAAATAGGCAATCCCCCCTACACTACAACAATCTAACTGTCCACCAAACCGTGCCTTGAACCTGTCAGCACAGCAGGAGGAAGACAAATGGGCTGATAGACGGACGAAGTAGGAAGGAAATAGATAGAGAGATTATTAGTTCCGTTTCCATGTTGTGGTATCCAAATGATAATGATAATACAGAGAACCATAAGTATGAAATGTAAAGCAGCTGCAGGCTAGTTTATTAAAGGAGAGTAGAAACAGGAACCTTTTGGAACCGTTTCAAACAAATCTGTTACACACATACATACAAACACACCCCCCCCCCCACCCATTGTCGCCATCTGTCACTCTGATTAAGACTGCCATAGGATGAGAGATGCAGGCTGGACACATGATGCAATAATCTCATATTGTGGTTAATTGTGATGACTGTAGGCCAAACAGGGTTGTATTACGTTTTCCCTGTTGAATTGATTCCATATTCTTAATTAACACACAAGACGATAAGGCTCATATTCTGACCCGAGCTAAGCCCGCGGAAATGAAACGTAATTATTTTTTTTATGGGCTTTTCTCTATATGTATATTTTGATCTTGAATTTAAGCAGGAGGATAGCATGCTATATATCTATATACAGTTGAAGTCGGAAGTTTACATACACTTAGGTTGGAGTCATTAAAACTCCTTTTTCAACCACTCCACTCTTGTTAAAAATATATAGTTTTGGCAAGTGGGTTAGGACATCTACTTTGTGCATGACACAAGTAATTTTTCCAACAATTGTTTACAGACAGATTATTTCGCTTATAATTCACTATATCACAATTCCAGTTAGTCAGAAGTTTACATACACTAAGTTGACTGTGCCTTTAAACAGCTTGGAAAATTCCAGAAAATTATGTCATGACTTTAGAAGGTTCTGATATGCTAATTGACATAATTTGAGTCAATTGGAGGTGTACCTGTGGATGAATTTCAAGGCCTACCTTCAAACTCAGTGCCTCTTTGCTTGACATCATGGGAGAATCTAAAGAAATCAGCCAAGACCTCAGAAAAAAAAGTCTGGTTCATCCTTGGGAGCAATTTCCAAATGCCTGAAGGTACCACGTTCATCTGTACAAACAATAGTACGCAAGTATAAACACCATGGGACCACGCAGCCGTCATACCGCCCAGGAAGGAGACGCGTTCTGTCTCCTAGAGATGAATGTACTTTGGTGTGAAAAGTGCAAATCAATCCCAGAACAACAGCAAAGGACCTTGTGAAGATGCTGGAGGAAACAGGTACAAAAGTATCTATATCCACAGTAAAACTAGTCTTATATCGACATAACCTGAAAGGCCGCTCAGCAAGGAACCTCCATAAAAAAGCCAGACTACGGTTTGCAACTGCACATGGGGACAAAGATTGTACTTTTTTGGAGAAATGTCCTCTGGTCTGATGAAACAAAAATGTAACTGTTTGGCTATAATGACCATCATTATGTTTGGAGGAAAAAGGGGGAGGCTTGCAAGCCGAAGAACACCATCCCAACCGGGGGTGGCAGCATCATGTTGTGGGGGTGCTTTGCTGCAGGAGGGACTGGTGCACTTCACAAAATAGATGACATCATGAGGAAAGAAAATGATGTGGATATATTGAAGCAACATCTCAAGACATCAGTCAGGAAGTTAAAGATTGGTCTTCCAAATGGACAATGACCCCAAGCATACTTCCAAGTTGTGGCAAAATGGCTTAAGGACAACAAAGTCAAGGTATTGGAGTGGCCATCACAAAGCCCTGACCTCAATCCTATAGAAAATTTGTGGGCAGAACTGAAAAAGCATGTGTGAGCAAGGAGGCCTACAAACCTGACTTAGTTACACCAGCTCTGTCAGGAGGAATGGGACAAAATTCACCCAACTTATTGTGGGAAACTTGTGGAAGGCTACCCGAAATGTTTGACCCAGGTTAAACAATTTAAAGGCAATGCTACCAAATACTAATTGAGTGTATGTAAACTTCTGACCCACTGAGAATGTGATGAAAGAAATAAAAGCTGAAATATATTTTTTTCTCTGCTATTATTCTGAAATGTC